>NC_071276.1:8247478-8397478 GCF_023375685.1 Ictalurus furcatus
CCGTCACTGCTCCCTGATTGCCCCTGTGCGGGGGGGAATTAAAGACAAATAAACCACTGGCAAACGGTGGGAGAGGGTGTGTGTGTGTATGTGTATGTGGAGAGACATAGAGAGAGAGAGAGAGAGAGAGAGAGAGAGAGAGAGAGAGAGAGAGAGAGTTATTTTCATTATGTTGTTCACTGCAGTAAATCCAGGACACAGAGAGACAATAAATATTAGCAATAGAGAATGAATAAATTAATGTTATCAGCAACAGTGAAATACCATAGGGTATTTTATTTTTATTTGAGCACTGATGTTTTCTAACATCACAGAATATATATTTATGTCATACTGCCATTATTATTTATATATCATTCATTAATTGTTCCACATCTCTGCTAAAAACAAAAACAAACAAACAATAGTTGGTAGTCAACCCTCATTGAATTTGTAATGGTTTTAATGGTTACAATGGAAATTACATTGATTGTAACGGAAACTGTAACGGTCCCTGTGGTAATGTGTTGCCTTCTATTAGTGGTATGCTATGTCTAATGGATACCATTACGGACCAGTAATGGTAATGGTTTTAATAGTTAGCTGATGGTTTGTAATGGTAGTTGTAGTGGAAACCATTAGAATGGTTTAGTTGGTTTTTATTTTTTTCAGCAGGGATGAGATTTCTGTTCTGTCTCAAAGGAGGTTCAACTGTGGAAATGAACACCACAATGAGTACTTTGGGAATTTTCCCATTTCTAACACAAATCATTCTTAATTAAGTCTATTTTGAAAAGTGCAACTTGATCTGTGTAATGGTTTATACCTGTAAAAAAAAAAAAAAAAAAAACTTTCCCCTGGTGTCTCTAATAAGTCTAGATCTGAATTATCATGCACAATGTTTGGTCTGTCTAAAACACCTAAGCCTTGTGGGATTAGTGAAGAAAACAGAAGCAGTCAAGCAAATGGATGAGGTCAATATTGACTTGAAATTTCATTCCTTAAATTGTAAATACTTCATTCATTCCTTCAGTGTCAATGAGACATAAAGGTCATTTGAATCATTTTTTCGTTGTATTCAAGCAGAAAACCAAACTTCACTGAAAAAGCTGCATCATATGTCCAGCCAGAACCTTTCCTGCTTTATCACCCTTCAATAAATTATTTCCAAACACTGTTGATTTTCACAGAGATTAAAGTTATATTAGCAAATACTGTATATCTTAGCATGGGATGAGAATTATATAGTGCTTACAGACCGATACTTGGTCCTAGCATGTTCGCACAATAATTTTATTGGATATATATGTGTGTGTATATATATATATATATATATATGTGTGTGTGTGTGTGTGTGTGTGTGTGTGTGTGTGTGTGTGTGTGTGTGTGTGTGTGTATGTGTGTAAAATTTGAATTCTTCCAGCCGTTGTTGTCCCTGTACTTATTTGATCTAAATAAAAAAAGTACATTGTTGAGGAAATTATTAACTTGACATTAGTAATTCATTACTTAAATTGTAATTACTTCCAGAAATGCTTAATTTCCATTAACTCATCCTTCATTCAGTCTTAGTAAGATTTAATAAGTCTTAGCTTTAAAAAAAAATAAAACAGTCCATCCCAGTATCAGCTCCATTCTAATGTGTAGTCAATATCACCGTCTCTCACTGTCTTATTCCTTATTCCTTGGACAGTGTGTCTATTTTAAGCATGGCTGCAACAACTAATCGATAAAATCGATAATTAAAATAATCGACAACGAATTTCATTATGGATGAGTCGGGTCTGTGACGTCACTGTGGATAACCCCCGTCAGTGACGTCACTTCACAGTGGTGAAAAATGCATTTCTATGAATAAAACAGAGTGATAGGGTGAGTTGCTGCGGTAAAAGTGCACTGTCCAGGTCATCCGAAACAAGTTTTATATTAAGCGCTTCAAACAAACTCGCAAGTGTATTAACGTGGCTCGTCGTGTTAGATACTGCGACAGATGCGTGTGCTATTTAATGTGTTCCAGACATGTTTTCTTCAGCGCAGAAATTACATTTTTACGTTTATACCCTTATCTATGAATGTTAGAAATTCATGCCAGTATTTCCATTTTTACATGAAGGCCCGTCCTGACAGTGAGCGAGTCTCCGTTAAACTTCACTGAACGAGTGCGAGTCCACGCATGCGCGTCAATCAAACAGCACGCAATAGAAAGGAAGTGCAATAACTCTGTCTAAAATATTCATTTTGATCAAATATGTTGTTCAATGCAATATTTTAGCGATATTTAGAAACAGAAGTCATGGTGTTTTTTATGCGAGCAGAAACTGTAATGGGATTAGAACATGCAATTGTATATAAATGTAAGAAGTGTCATATATTTACAGAATAAAGTAACGTTACTGTGTTCAGATGAGGGAATGTGTGTGTTACTGCAGAACATTCAACCTCTTACCACTTAACACTTAGTTTCTGCTTTTCTTTTCCTTTTATTTTTTTTTTTTTAGCATTTTTAATATAGTGATTAAACTTCTACGTTAAAGCTTGTGGACAATCAGTTGTATTTTTGCTTTCAAAATATAATGTTAATATTAAAAAAAAAAAATCCATTGCACAGTGTATAGCATAGCCCACATCCATTTAATACCTTTTTCATAGCCTTCAGTTTGCACAATGTTTGAAGGACTACTAACATGTTTGGGTTTTTTTTTTTTCAAATACAGGAAATAAAAATAAAATCAGACAAATCGATCAATCAAAGAAATAATCGGCCGTTTAATCGTTCATCGAAAATAATCGTTAGTTGCAGCCCTAATTTTAAGTCTTTCTAAACAGAAATTGTCAAATGGGTTGAAAAATTTGACTTGATATTAATAACAGCCATAGAAATATAATATAATAAATATAATAAAATGTGTTTTACCCCCAAAACAAAGAATTTAGTCTTTCCCCATATATCCAGATCACTTACAATTAGCACCAGGTCATAATTTAACATACACTCATATATGTTTTGATTCCTAGATATTTAACTGGGCACACAGTGGTTACTGTGTTTGCCTTGCACCTCTAGGGTTGGGGGTTTGAATCCTGCCTCCATCCTGTGTGCGTGGAGTTCCTTCCCGAGTCCAAAGTCATGCATTGTAGGCTGATTAGCATTTTCAAATTACCTGTAGTGTGTGAATGTGTGTGTGATTGTGCCCTGCGATGGGTTGGCACCCCGTCCAGGGTGTCCCCTGCCTTGTGCCAATGAGTTCCCTGGCATAGGCTCCAGGTGACCCTGCGACCCTGTGTATGATAAGTGGTATGGATAGATGGATTTATCTGCTCCTGGGATCCATTTAACTGTGTCACTGATTATCCATAGCATTATTTAGATTTTGGCATGAACACTGATTTATTCCAATTAATCCTACATGCAGTTAAATCTAAGCAGGACCTAAAAGTGCATAAACACCCTACAGTACAGCCCTTATCACAACCTACAGTACTACCTTTATCACATGACAACTATCAACCAGGGTCAGGCAAACACATGCTTGTTCCAAGACACACGAAGCCGATTGGTGCAGTTGTTCAAAATGCCGCTCCTGCTGCATCACAGGGCGGTGTAACATACTCAGAGGAAAGCACTATCTAACCTTTTGGGCTCACAGACTCTAAAAATTGGCTAGTGTACCTGTGATTGACATAGGAGGGACAATTTCATAATCTCATCCCACCAGAGCACGGCCAATTTGTCTCTCATGGCTCTCGGCCATGGATGGCTGTGGCATTGTCAGGATTCAAACTTGCAGTCTCCTGATGGCGTTGCACCCACAAGAGCCCTGCTTTGATATTCTACTTTTCTCAGGTTCCAAAGCAAATATAAATGAACATTCTGGCATAAAACCAGTGTTCAGTGTTATATGCTATGTTGTGTAATGTAATATCCTGTAGAGCAGCATTGCATCTCTCAGCCTTAGTGTTTTAGCAGAATTTACGACATTGTTTTGCTATTGCATTTACATCCATCAGGGTTCTGTCATTTCAAAATCTAGCGTGCACTACACAAACACATTACACAATTATTGGGAACTGACACTGTAGCCAATCCTGCACCACTCACACCAGTAGTTTTATTGGTGCAGGGCAATTCAGCAGTATTACTGGTCATGGCAAAGGATCAAAGATAATTCAGCTGAGTCATGGTTTCATGAGTGATTGGTTCAGGGTAAATAGAAATGGTAGAAAGCTAAAGGTATTGTCTAGAATTGGTTAACAGATCTAGGAAATGATGTAATATGTCAGTTAAATGATGTCTATTTTAGTGTGCAGTCAACACTTCAGACTGAAGAACTGTTAGAGAGCTCGAAAAGTCGAATTATAGGCATAACCTTCAGTTCTAAAGCAACTATGATCCATCTTTTTTACTGCACAAAACAGAAGCCAGAGACACGCTCATCATCCTCTGAGTCATAAACAATGTGGACTTAAACATCTAAGCACTAATGTTCCCTTTTAGGATTTCGTCACCCAGGTGGTTAGGTTTATGCTCATAGTATTATCAATTCTGTACCAAATATGAAGTATATTCTTACTTACTTGGATCAGTTTGGTAGATATGTGCATTATGCACTAGTTAGCTATTAAAAAATACAAGCTGGCACTCCAGTCAGGTTTAGTCAGAATTTATTTCCACATACTAAATGCATAATAAGGAACGAGTTTTCCTGTTGTTCAAAAGAGGAAACATTTCTTTAAAGAATATTGTGCCACGTCTGTATGAAACGAGAAGATGTTTACAACCTTTTAAGAGTTCTTCTTGTTTCCTTGAAACATTGGATTAGATATTCTAATGCCTCTAGATGTGAATGAGTGTGTGAATGTGTGTGTGTGTGTGTGTGTGTGTGTGTGTGTGTGTGTGTGTGTGTGTGTGTAGAGGATGTGTTCCTCACACCCAGTGAAAACCACTGTGAACTCAGTAGTGACCTTCAGTGGTCAAATAAATAAAGGAATAGTCCTTTATAGAGCATAAATCCCTGGTTCGAATGTCTTTTTCCCCCTTTTGTTTGTTTATGCAATTCTTTTTCTTTTTTCTTTGGATCATTGATAGCTGTTATTCTCCACTTAACTCATTACAAGTGTCCAGTGGGGAATAATCATTAAAAAAAAAATGGTACATGTTGCACTGTCTATGTATGTCCTGATCAGTAAGAATGTTTGTTATCAGAAATCAATTCTAGGGTACAGAAATTATGATCTCTCTCTCTCTCTTTATATATATATATATATATATATATATATATATATATATATATATATATATATATATATATACTCAAATTTGGGACGCTGTGTAAAATGTAAATATAAACAGAATGCAATAATTTCCAAATCTCACAAACCCATATGTTATTCACAATAGAACATGGAAAACATATCAAATGTTTAAACTGAGGAAATGTACCGTTTTAAGGAAAAAATAAGGTAAATTTGAATTTGATGGCCACAACACGTCTCAAAAAAGTTGGGACGGGGCAACAAAAGGCTGGAAACGTAAGTGTTACTAAAAAGAAACATTTGGAGGTTAATTGGCAACAGGTCATTCACATGATTGGGTATAAAAAGAGTATCTTAGAGTGGCAGAATCTTTCAGAAGTAAAGATGGGCAGAGGTTAACTAACCTGCAAAAAACTGCATCTACAATTTGTGGAACAATTTCAGAATAATGTTCCTCAACGTAAAATTGTGAAGACTATGAACATCTCATCATCTACAGTACATAATATCATCAAAAGATTCTGAGAATCTGGAGAAATCTCTGTGCACAAGGGATAAGGGTGAAAATCAATATTGCATGCCCGTGAACTTCGGGCCCTCAGGTGGCACTGCATTAAAAACTGTTCTGTGGTCAGACGAATCAACATTTGAAATTCTTTTTGGAAACCGTGGACAATGAGTCTTCTAAACTAAAGAGGACTAAAGAGGAGAGGGACCAACCGGCTTTTTATCAGCGCTCAGTTCACAAGCCTGAATTTCTGATGGTATGAGAGTGCATTAGTGTCTATGGAATGGGCAGCTTGCACATCTGGAAAGGCACCATCAATGCTGAAAGGTATATGCAGTTTTAGAGCAACATATGTTCTGATCCAGTTTCCATCCCATCTTTACTTCTGAAAGACTCTGCTTCTCTAAGATACTCTTTTTATACCCAATCATGTTACTGATCTGTTGCAGATGAACCTAATTAGTTGCAAAATGTTCCTCCAGCTCTTTCTTTGTAGTAACATTTACTTTTCCAGCCTTTTGTTGCCCCGTCCCAACTTTTCTGGGACGTGTTGCGGCCATCAAAGTCAAAATTACTTAATTTTTTCCTTAAAATGGTACATTTCCTCAGTTTAAACATTTGATATGTTTTCTATGTTCTATTGCGAATAACATATGGGTTTGTGAGATTTTCAAATCATTGCATTCTGTTTTTATTTACATTTTACACAGCGTCCCAAGTCACACTAGGCCAATGGCATGAATGGCTTTCAGTTGACTTCAAAGACCTCATTACTCACCTGATTATATCTTGAGAAAATAATGCAATAGATAATGTAATAAGATTAGTCTTATTTCTTGTAATTCTTATTATACTTTTTTAAGCACTTATCATTACAAAAAAAGTCTCTGTTTTATAATAATAATCAGACTATTTAAGTTACACAAAATTAATAGTCAAATATGTGATATATGTCATACTTTTTTTCAAAACATCTACAAGATTTCCAAGCAAAGTAGAGACCAGTTTAGTTTTGATGGAGAGAAGGGTAGGGGGTGTGGATTATCAATTTTTTAATTTTTTTTTTGTATAGAAATAAAAAAGGTATCCATTTTTAAATTTGCCAAATCTTACTCCTATAGTAAACATGATTTGAAACACCATTAATTGAAATGGTTGAAGTTATGGAATTAAATTTGTGCCAAATGTATTGAACAAACAAAAAGAATCGAACAAAAATATACAATGAGAAATAAGAAAAATGCTCTGAAACCGAAAACAGTGAACTTGATGGCAAAAATTTTACATGGTGTTCTTTGTTAACAGTTTTCTAAGCTTCATTTTTGCTAATCATGTTTCATGAATATGCTGCCAGAGTTCTTGTTTATGCTTTCAAAATTTTCATTTACATTCCGCAACTTTACGTTCACCAATCTTCCACAAGTTTACGTTCTCCTTTGGGCGGGCTTAACAGCGATTTACTCTCATTGGCTAGTGAGATTTGGATCGACAGCCTGAGTGTCCAGCTGAACACGAGGAGGAGGAGGAGGAGGAGGATGACGTCACCAACAACAATGACGTCCGTGCTACTCTTGAGATCTCATCTCGAAAATATAGTCATATGACCCAAACCTCAAATATTAATTACGAACTAATATACTGATTAATTTCCACTACAAAGTACAAACACTATAACTATACAGAGAACCGCATCCAGAACACTCTCCAGGATTCAACACTGAAATCTCTACTTCCTGGTTATTGAGCTGTCGATCCAAATCTCACAAACGAATGAGAGTAAATCACCGTGAAGCCCTGCCCACACGTAAGAGTTGTGGCAGAATGACGTAAACTTGTGGAGCATAAACAAAAAGTTTGAAAGCGTAAATGAAAACTCTGGCAGTGCATTCATAAACCATGATTAGTGAAAAGGAAGCTAAGAAAACTTTCAGAAAGAATGCCATGTTAAACTTTTTTCATTTTTGGACTGGGTGCCATTTGTGGCACTGAGTGTTTTTCTTCTTTCTCATTGTATATTGTTGTTTGTTTCTTGAAAAGTTATGTTCAGTACTTTTGGCACAAATTTAATTCCATAGAGAGTCCACATGGACTAACCTACCTTGAGCAACCAGGACAAAAACACTTCATGTACTGTTGCAATGGGCTTTCATCAGTGCCTTGTTTTTGGCATGTCTTGCACTGCAAGTACACTCTGTGCTTAACTCGTGTTCCCGGGTGGTTAGCATGCAGGACGGGCACTGTGCCATGGTGACTTTTGACCCCAATGGAGACTCTGAGTGTTGGCCCCTGAGGGACCTCCAAGCCGTAATGGTAATTTTAGTGGGAAATCTGCTCTCTGGAAGAAAGGTCATGGTATCTGCATAAGCCTGCTTGAGCCAGGCTTAAGGTTCTGTCGGCCTTCCGCTGTGGAGAAAACACCCGTTTTGCCTCTGCAAATTCTCCAGCCACCACTTCAGCACCCCCCAACCCCCACCCCCCATCAACCCAATAGCCAGGCAATGGAATCAGATGAAGGTTGGAGGTCAGGTGTGTATGAGTGTGTGTGTGTGTGTGTGTGTGTGTGTGTGCATGTTGTTGCTGTTGCATGCAAAATTTGAGCAGGTTTTAACATCCTGTGAAAAGGGGCTTACAGTGTGTTTGAGTGTCTGAGTGATCGATGCTGTATTTAGCGCTTGTCTCCACACACACACACACACACACACACACACACACACACACACACACACACACTGTCTCAGTGTGCTTCAGTAATGAGCCTGTAGGCTAGAGGCTGGCAGATGGGAGGCCACTGCCACTGCAAATGTCACTCAACTGTGGCAAGAAGTATTAGAGAGGAACCGCTCCTCAAATCACAAGAGAATAAGCATATGTTGTTTATGTCCCTTTGTTTGCTTTTTGAGTGGAGTTTCCCCCCTGCCCCCCACTTTTTTATTTATTTGTAAACTTGCTGTCATGTGCTGGGTCGTCAACAGCTGGCTCTGTTCGAGCGATGTGTACTGGGTAAAAAGAGTACAAAACTTCACATACTGCAAAACAATTATAAGCCTGACCGTAAGGGTGGTGGAAAGAAGGAACACAATATTCTGGATTTGCGGTGCATACATACTAGTCAATTACTACCAATTACACCACAGCACGGTTGAATTCTTCAATCTGAATGGTCAGGTGGTGTTTTTTGGTCAGAAGGTGTCATTTACTGTAACAACAATCTCTGATAGTAGTCTAATAAGTTCTAATATGTTATTATTTCTATATTAACGACTCTACATATATACATGTATAATCACTGATGGAGCCTTTTTAGGAGGGAGTCTGTCAGCATGTTTCTGTCATGGGAAAGTCTTCAGGACAGAGGACTTTGCGCTATCTGGTTTCTCTGTAACATAATAGGCTGGTTTTTTTTTTTTTTTTTTTTTTTTTACTTTTACTTCAAGAGAGAGAGAGAGAGCAAGAGAGAGAGAGAGAGAAAAGATGCTAGTGAGGTAATGACTTCCCTCACTATGGCTGCTATAACATAAGAAACATAACAACAGGAACTAAGTTGTCCCTTACACGTTAAATATAGTTACATTAAATGTAACTATAAATGGTTTAAAGTGTGGTGCGCCATTAATTCATAAAAGAAAAATTATAATTGCTGGCAAACTGGTGGTAAGAGTTGCTCTGCTTCACATCAGGCCACATCACACTACCCTGTCGTTGATTATTTTCCTATAACAGTGTGACCCCTAGTTTTTTGTTCCTTACTTATCTATTTTTGTATTCTATGAGAAATTCTTGCAGTGGGATTGACTATAAGTTTTAGTTTATTATGACCAACGCTGTCCCATACTCGATGCAGTAATGCACCAACTGTGCTAGTAATAGAACTATAGTCAGTACTGAAGCGCCTCCATGCAAGTGCTCCAGAGTTTCAGAGAGACAGATAGAAAGAGGAGGGGGTGTGAAAGAACGAGATAACTATTAATTTCCCCTAGATCGCGTCATTACTTAATCATTCATACTTGACGAGAGCAGTCCCGTTTAACAAGAGCTTGTTTAATTACAGAGAAACATATGTGCTCCTATTTGGCAAGAGCCACCCAC
This sequence comes from Ictalurus furcatus, assembly GCF_023375685.1. Taxonomy (NCBI): domain Eukaryota; kingdom Metazoa; phylum Chordata; class Actinopteri; order Siluriformes; family Ictaluridae; genus Ictalurus; species Ictalurus furcatus. Next base: position 8,257,305 of record NC_071276.1, read on the forward strand.
AGGAAGCGTGAGAGTGAGAGAGACAGAGAGAAAGGGAGGGGAAGCAAATCGTTTCAGCTAGCGTCACAGAGAGCGACAGATTTAAGGGCCATGGTGACGGAGGGAGTCGGGCCCATCTTAAATTGTGTTTTCATAACAAAAATAGTGTCAGGCTTAATTTCCCCCTCTGAAGCCATTTAACAGGGGAGTGTTTTGAAGTGGTACAGAAGGCTGCCACGAAATGTGATCCCGGGAGCATTAACCATATTTTCAAACATGTGGGAACGCTTTCTTTCTGACATAAAAGCCGACCTGTTCCCGAGAGGCCGGGACACGTCCAAACGATGTTCGCTTTGACAACTCTCTGCGCTGCTTTGTACGGATTTAGCCTAGAGTCTACGAAGAGACTTTGAAGCCGTTGCTTTGTCGTCAGGGGAGAGGCCCTGTAAAGGTCAATACCTCCGCTGATTATGGTGCTATTAATGAGAAGTGGTCTGTAAGCCCCTGCTTCGACCCCATTTAACACGAGTGATGTCTGAAAGGTGTGAAAAGACTTGAACCCTTGAACCTTACCTTTTAATTTGTGAAAGAATAGGTAAACTATCATTATGTGTGTTTTGGCGTCATGTGGCCTTATATGATTACAGTGCAGGATTCTCTGCTTCCTGACATCATCAACCTATTCTTTATGGAACAGAGAGAGAGTTTATATACATCTGATCAAAACATATCAGTTATCATGTTCCAGTACATTCTCAGGAATAAAGACAGCAAATAGTACTTTTCCTTGTCTCTGGGGTTGGAGTGGTACCATGAAAGGTACATCGTAGATTTATTGTGTATCTTTTATTTGGGAAGGTGCATGTGGTGTACCTTTAATTAGCTTTAAAGCTGCATCAGTGGTCCAATGAGAGCTCTAATGTACTTTGAATTACTTTTAAAAGTACATTATTTTCATATTTCCAGGTTAAAGATATACACTAGGGATGTATTCCAATATGAACACATTATTAGAGTGAAGGGGTTTTTTTTTTTTTCTTTCAGATCGTATCTGGTTGCTTCACATGACCAGGATGTTTACCGTCATGTAGGCAAGTGGTCAGATATTAAACTTAATGTGAACGGTACATGGACAGCGATGTTTTTACAGCATTCATTCATTCATCCATTCATTCTTCCTTAGTAACTGCCTGGTCAAGGTTGTAGTGGTTTAAATTCGGATACTCCTTTGTGTAGAAGTAGAGCTAAATTTGGAAATGTAGCATGTGTGAAGACATGAATAAACTAAGCAGGGTGTTTATTCAGGGCAAGCCAATAATCATCCTAATTCCAGGCCAAGAATAGACTAAACTGAAAACCAATGAACACCAACCAATGACAAAAGAGGGGTGGAGACAGGAAAGTGAAAACAAAACAAATGTCCCAATAAGAGTCTGAGCAACACACGTCGTGCTCTGAAGCACTAAAGGGATTTGTGACAGGAAAATATCGGAGGCAGGTGCAAAGAAAAATAATAACTATAAGACTGTGACAAAAACTCAGCCCTGCGCACATATCTTTAAAAATAATGTATTATATAAAACCTTCCATTTTAGGCCATGCCTACTTTGGGGTTGAATACTGATACAGCTAGAGATATGAATATTTAGTGCACAAAACAGATACATTTACAAGTTGCATTACACCCCTAATACATAAAAATGATGTACACTTGATGGTACCAGCCCAGCGACAAACAATAGTACTGTTTGGTACCTTTGTTTATAAGAGTGCATGGAGAAATGTAAAACATGCTCCATGGAGATTGGTGTCTTCACCCTTCAAAGATAAGCCACTGTATATCTCCATACCCAGCCAACAAAAGGATGTCTGCACATAGTACATCTATAAACACAAGGCAGGAATAATTCAATAAAGCACACAGAGTGAAACATTGCTTGGTATGGAAAAAGTCAATGGGCTCCAAAATCAATGTACTCGTAATGAAGGACGCTTGGTTTAATATTACACCTACCGGTCTGGGAGTTACAATACCTCCACCGAATAAATGTTAACCTATAATCCCTCCACTAGGATCTGGCATATTGTTTGTTTCGGCTGCGCCCAACCCCGATACATTAACATTGATTGTCTTTTATCGAATGCCCGAATGCCAAACGCAACTAGATTGATCATTACTAATTAAAAGCACCCTGAGCATACTCATTTATATACCTAATCATTTCCACTCATATTGTAGTAATACAGAAACAATTTGTATGAGAGGCGGTGAATTAAGCAAAGCATTTCAATTTAATTCGACATCTCTCGTTTATTTTCTTATATTAATTTGGCTGAGGCAATGCGGCAGGATTGACCCCGACCCCTGCTCTCAACCTCTAACCCTTGACCCTGACACATCTGACCAGTCACCACTCTCGGGGCAGCAAATTAATAGAAGGGCTGTGCCTTGTTAATTGTCGAAGAGATCAGCTAACTGATTCATCACCTCAGTCATGGCCATTGCTTTGGTTTGACCCCTGTGAGATCCCATAGGGCATCTGTAAGCAAACGCAGCTGTGTTCTTGCCTATAGCTCACTACCCTCTGCATGTCTGAGACATAATTATTCAGTATTGGCCCCCTTATTAATCAAACCGATAGCCTGCGTTTTAAATGGAAATTGTGGGATTAATATAAGCATTCATTTTGTCAGGGGAAAACGTGATGGCTTTAGCTCTGCTGATTGAATTGGAATAAAAAAGCAAGGCAAGTGGAGGATCTGATTGAATTAAGGACTGGCAACACACACACACACAAAGTGGTCATTACATGTGGCTGTTGAAGAACATGGCCATCTCCATTCATAAATAATTAGTTATCTTGTCTTTGCATGATGATGCAATACGCACCAGTGATGAGGATCAGTGCAACTTAGCATACGAAGAAATCATGCCAATAATGACACACAAAACCTGCCTCAGTAACTTATATCTCTCTCTAAATAAACTCTGAGCCAATTAGAGGTTGTGCCAAGATGACAGAATGGTCACGCCAATTATCCCTTAGCTTAACCCCAAGATAAACAAAGCAAGACAGTCATAAACAACATCAGCAAAGTGGGGCAGCTCACTGAAAGAATGCCGTGTTCCAGATTCAAGGATTCTATTTTCGAGACAGTGAAATCACATGTCAGGATTGGCTCTGCTGGCGTGCAGGTCTAGCAATAAATAAACAGTCTCATTGCATTATGCATTCTGTGATTGATTAGATTATGAACAGGTGGGCATGCATAACATCATTGATTTTCTCATTGTTCACCCCTGACAGTTTTGCCCTGCCACCCCCTAACGCTCTCTTACAACAACCGACAATCTCGAACACACACGCACACACAAACATACAGACCTCAGATTGACGGACAGATCAGATCGGACACAGCTGACAGCAGCATGTGCGGTCCTATCTGGTATTTGGAGGTGCTGTTTGTTCAAAATGACAAAGATGCAAAGCACTCTTTGCGTATGAGTTGCCTCCAGTGCAGGGAGATGGGCGATAGCGGGGCTGCCAGCTCTGCAATCCTGCTCTATGATTACCATCAGGTCGAGCCGAGGTGCTTTCTCAAAGCCTGTCATTTCCTGTCATTTGTTTGTCAAGTGAGGGCAGGCTAACCCCCGCGCCGTGAGTGTCTGTTCGGGAAAACGCATTGAAGTGCATCTCCTCTATCCTTCTTATTGTTTGTCCTCGTTCAGGTAGCGTTTCCTCTACCTGACATGGTGTTTGACACTTTGACAGTATTTGGTGGGCAGGAGATACCAAACAGACAGAATTAGAAAACCCAGACAGAATTAGAAAACAGCTTGTTCAAGATGTTGTCTGGTTCCATGGTGTGTCACAGGTTATCACTGAAGTCAGTGTACCAGATGCATTATCAATAAAAAGACTGATGAAAGGAATGACACATGACAGACTGTACATTTATACAAAAATAATTCATGCCTTGGTGTTGTGATACCACAGTGGATTCTTTTTGTATAACAGCACTGTTTGGAGTGTGTTATTCCACTTAAACTACAGTGATTTGTTGGTGATTAACGACTCACAGGTAGTATATCTCTCTCAAAAAGTACAGCTTAACAAAGCACCTTGACTTACAACACACTAACACTTGTACAAAACACTAACACTTGTACAAAACACTAACACTTGTACAAAACACTAACACTGATACAAAACACTAACACTGATACAAAACACTGACACTGATACAAGACACTGACACTTGTACAAAACTCTCACACTGATACAAAACACTCACACTGATACAAGACACTCACACTGATACAAAACACTCACACTGATACAAGACACTCACACTGATACAAAACACTCACACTGATACAAGACACTCACACTGATACAAAACACTGACACTGATACAAGACACTGACACTTGTACAAAACTCTAACACTGATACAAAATACGGACACTGATACACTGACACTGATACAAGACACTCACACTGATACAAAACACTCAAACTGATACAAAACATTCACACTGATACAAAACACTCACACTGATACAAACAACTGACATTGATACAAAAATACTGACACTGATACACTGACACAAAACAATGACACAAAACACTGACACTAAACACTAACACTGATACAAAACACTGACACTTGAACAAAAAACTGACACTGATACAATATTCACACTGATACAAAACAATGACACTGATACAGAACAATGACACTGATACAGAACACTGACACAAAATACTGACACTGAAGCAAAACAATGACACCTGATACAAAACACTGACACTTGAACAAAACACTAACACTGACACAAAAAACTGACACTGATACAATATTCACACTGATACAAAACAATGACACTGATACAAAACACCGACACTGATACAGAACAATGACACTGATACAGAACACTGACACAAAATACTGACACTGAAGCAAAACAATGACACCTGATACAAAACACTGACACTTGAACAAAACACCGACACTAAACACTAACACCGACACAAAACACTAACACTGATACAAAACACTGACGCAAAACACTGACAGTTGCACCAAACACTCACACTGATACAAACTCACACTGAAACAAAACTCACACTGATACAAAACACTCACACTGAAGCAAAACACTCACACTGAAACAAAACTCACACTGATACAAAACTCACACTGAAACAAAACTCACACTGATACAAAACAATGACACCTGATACAGAACACTCACACTGATACAAAACTCACACTGATACAAAACAATGACACCTGATACAGAACACTGACACTGATACAAAACACCGACAGTTGCACAAAACACTCACACTAATACAAAACTCTCACACCGATACAAGATAAGCTTCACTATAATATATGATACTTTTTTCGTTGCTGTTAAATAACCACACAGTTTTTCAATCTGTCTATTAACATTAGTAGCAGTAGCTTGGATTACGTGCAGCACTAACCATATATGTTCCTGTGTAAATTGTTACTATAGAAACAATAACACATTAGAATGAGTACATTAACATAAACCTGTGATTTGAGTTAGTACTATCAGCACTAGTTATAGGAAATTCATCAACACCTTCTGATCAACCAGATTCGAAAAATACAGCAGTGCTGTGGTATACTAGAAACACATTAGATAAGAAGTCAGTCCTTTATAACGAGTGCCTGGATTTGATTACTTGTGTTTACAATAAGTTTAAAACATTTTAAAGAGAAGGTTTCTGTTATCTAAATTAAATTCGTAGGGGAGAAAAATGACAGCATCATACCAACCAGTACTGCATAAGAATGCAGCCTGTGGAGGTTCACTCTGACAAACGTGGGAATCTCTTGGTTTGCGGCACTTTCCTCTCCATGGAAACTCCATGAGGAGGAATCTAAGAAAAAAAAAATGGATGAGTGTTTGGAGAGGTTTTGGCCTGGTTGAAACAGTCTTCCCATAGTTTAGGACTGATAAACAGTTATCTCAGCTTCTTGTCACATCAATCATGTCTTGTTCTGTTTAGATGCTGGCACGCTTGTACAGTTGGAGTAAACTGTGTATCACCAAGACAAATGAAGGACATGCTGCATTCAGAGAATATGATGCCATTCCTGTAAAAAGAGCTGCCATGTGTTTCAGCTGTACTGTGGCTGTATGTAAGTCCATATATCCATCAAGGTTGCAATAACAGAGCACATGACGTTATAACAATATCTTCTACACTTACTGGTAAACTTGTGTTTGCGTAAATGCCGTAGAGACTTGTAGAGAGATATCATCAGATTATTTAACCTTGATTTCATGTCAGTTAGCCATCAAGTGGCATTCAGAGGCTTCTATTGGCACTCTAGTGGAAAGGACTACAGAAGTACACATATATCACAATATAATATAACAATGCCATTTTAGATGATGTTGTGCCATTTATTCCTGGTAACTTTTAAATTTGAAACTTTCTTTTTATTTCATTTTTAAGCATTAAAGATAAACTTTAAGTCTAGGAAAATATACATTTAACCATTCAAAACACATTACTCCAGCTCAGGCAACAATATGACTTTTTCCAAGGTTTCTTTTGCTGAGAATAGATTTTTCTCTCAAATGAGGTGTTGCATGGTTGATTTTTTGTTGTTGTTGTTGTTGCGTTTTTGAGCAAATGCACCAATTGTGCCTAGCTAGTATCCATGCAAATAGCATGACGGCATTAAAACATGAATAATGTTAAATTAAAGTGCACCTATTACGGTATTTCAAATATTATCTTTCATGTAGTGTGTTATAGAGCTGTTTGTGAATGTAAAAAGTCTGCAAAGTTTAAAAAAGCAAAGCACACGGCAAACAGAGTTATTGACTCCCAAAAGAAGGAACCGATTCTGAACAGCTGAAACGAGTCGTTAGTGATTCCAGACTTACTTCCTGTACAAACCTATGTAGGTTTGAAACAAAAAGCCCCGCCTCTGGTCTTCATTGGCTGCTCGCTGACAGCGGTAGACCAATCACAACTGACTGGGACATCTGACCAATCAGAGCAGATTATGCTCTCTGAAAGGAGGAGTTTAGAACGAATCCTTTAAAACGGATCATTGAACGAGTCGTTTGTGACACTGGGGGAAAAAAGGTAATGCTGCAATTTAAATTATGAGCACTTTACAGTGTTTTTTGACCTTGGATGCATATAAATCTATTGTATGAGACCTTTAAAACAAAATTAGGCACGTTTCAAAACCATAATAGGTGCGCTTTAATTATTTACTTTCAATCTATAATTCAGGTAACAGGGTTGCACTTGTCAGGGAAATTGTCAGTCAATATCACAATATCACTGAAAATAAAAGAACAAAAAGAATCGACTTTTCTTCTTCTTCCTATGCTCATTTGGATGACGCAGTTTCCTACTGTGGAATGCTCCAACTATCTCATAGTGTTGAATGTGTTCAAGATAAACTCTTGAGTAAATGTTGTAGAACTAAAATGTACATTTTGCATAACCTATAATAGATGGCTCGTGTGAAGTGATGTTACACGCATGAGTCGTTAAATGCACTCACATTTTTCACACCAACTTACTGTATATGAATACGTATATTTCAGGGTAAAGTGTAGCTAGAGCAATATGGGGCAGCTAAAATGCTGTTTTTAAGTGCTGTCGTGTGTTTTTTAAAATTTTTTTAATTAATATTTTAAACTATTTATCTAATTCATGCACATCGCTTGTTGGGAATAACTTTACTTATGCTTAAAATGTCTTTTAATTTAACTTTGCGTACATTTCAGCGGAACATAAATGGTCGAATTCCAGTCATGCAGTTCTTATGAATTTCCAAGTATGTGATAGCTGTTTACATTGTTAACAATGTAAGTTCAAGGATTTCAAGGTTTTGAAAAAACCATATCAAAAGACTCATTGCTTCCTGCAAATATTTCCGACATAACACAGGACAAGAATAATAAGAAAAAAAAAAAAAACAGAGACGCTAGCGCAGCCCCCAACACGTTTCTTCCTGATATATGTTGTCATTAATGTCAAACTATCAGTGGACATGACTGAGGAGGAGCTGGGCCTCACAGAACACCCCTGACCAGAAAAAAGAAGCAGGGATAGATATAGAGAGAGAGAGAGAACAAATAGTTCTGATTAAAGTCAAGGACATTCCATCCAACTCTTCCGTCGAAAGTCATTCATCAAGGATGATGTTGATCCTCCCAACTATGTCCACCCTGCTCTTGCAGGCTGAGGGGAGAGAGCCTTGTGCTAACAGAGACATACTGCTCTGCTTATGTGGTCAGTCAGCACGTAGTCCACGCCAGCCCAATTGGAATATATGAATCCCAAGTGGGTGTTTAGAGATGCTAATGGAATGGACGCTGGCGTAGAGTTTCTACACTGATGTATAGTTTATTGCGGTTTCAGGAATTCCCATGCACTTACTGCACATAGCGAGAGGTGAGATTCAGTAAACGTTTCTTTCAATTACACAGATTATATCTTTGTAACTTATTAGAACTGCAGTGACAGTGTGGTAATTGACAGGCAGTGATGGCGTACTAACCCTTTCTCAAATAACATCCAGTAATGCTGTGACAGCGCTGATATCCCAGCTGCCACCAACTCAGGAAATTGGGCCTAATAGCTTTATGGCAGTTTTTGTATTATCCGAAAATAGACGTAAAAAAAGTGCCAAATTCGGCCTTACTAAAAGATTCCGCGATTAGGGTTCAGCGTTATATATACTATGCCCTTCTACCCTCGACTTTTCATCACGCAGGGAATAATAAGCCCTGAGAGCAGCAATATTTTCTCAGTACACAAACACACACACTTACCCTCGGTCTGTAGCGATAGCTTTCCATGTCATGCTGTGTAATATTACCCGCAGAGAATCATAAAGAGATAGCCAAAATTGAAATTCTGTCATAGTTTACAAAGTCTAATCCAAACATCTGTTCTAATGACGGGGGATTTGTGGTGGATCTGCGAGTCTATGGGAAAAGCAGGGCACTTCACTCCGCTCACACAGTTTGATCTAAAAGCCAAAAGCTTCCTGCTAATGTAAGCAAGTTTCCTTTGGGATTGCTCTAGCTAGAGCCACTCTCCTTTACAATTCAGTCTTTCAAACATGGGCTACAGGTCAAGATGAAGAATAACAATCACCCAGAAAAGAAAAAAAAAATCGATACCAGAAAGGATACCAATAATAAAATCGACTACACAAGAAGCTAATGGGTTTAAGAAAAATAAAAGAGAGAGTGATGGCAGAACATACAGTAATATAACAGGACTGAAAATAACATCTGTTCATGAAGGAAATAAAGTGTCTAATAAGCATCCGTGTGCAGCCTCTGCATTAACAGGACCATGTCTCGCTTATCTAATATTCTATTTTTACAAAGTCATTATTCCATTCCCAGTTGTAAATCCCTTTTTTTTTAAACTCCAGTGTCACAGAGGGAGAGGGACGTGTGTGATTTTAATCAGAGAGGCCTACAGACTTTCCCACTAGCTCACATCCTCCAGATGTGGATGCCAGACTGGAAAAAGGTTTTTACTTTGAGTCAGCCATGTCTAAGGAAAAGTCAAGTGGGAGATTATTGGGCCACACTCAGTGGTGCTTCTAAACACCCAGTGTGCGCAAATATTTTGACAGTCATAAGAGAGGCAGAATGGATCAGTTACTATGCAAAACCAAAGAAGTGTGTGTGTGTGTGTGTGTGAGAGAGAAAGAGAGACAGAGAGAAAGAGAATGAACGAGAATGTGTGGTCTATGTCTGCAGAACTTAAATGAGACAAAGGCAAATAAGACATCATCATTTCTGTAACCATAACAGTAACTTAGCTTCAGTCTCAAAATACAAAACTCATGGCAGACTTATCAGGCATACAGCGATATTTTATTTCTGTCTCCATCACATTTGAATTTGCTCATGCGCTGCTGAGCCAATGCTAATTTGTTTTTTTTCGAATAACATCTCAAATATATCAAAGAGATTACTGACTATGTAACTCATGGCTTACCAGACATTACCATTAAATAAGACTTGAATAGACTTGAAATTGAATGCAAGCATTAAATACAGGACACAAAGTTATATCACTATGCCATGTTTTATCTCTAAAAATATAAAGAATTACAATTCTGTATTACACTGATAAATTCATTGAATGATTTGTTTACAGGTGTGCCATAATGTCAGTGACAGTAATGAATGGCACACATCGAGGGGAAATAATAGGCTTGTCTTTAGATGTGCAGGTGTCATTTATAACGTCAGCAGATATCTCCGGGAGAAGAGATTGAGATACTAATACTAATAAAGCTATTTTATTTCACATCCCTGACTTTTGCAAAGGTGTGTTCTGCTTTAACCTTCCCATTCTGTTCACTACATTGAAATGAACGTCCACTGATGAAGTCCAGGGACAAGTGACCAAGGCAAATGATTATTTTACAGCACAAATGTTAATTTGTTATATCTTATGTTGTAAAAGATTCATTTTACCTTAAATATTAGCAAGGTAAATGATTTATAAACTGGCGCCAACGACATGGACAGGGATGCCTCTGCTGTCAAAAAGTCTAGTCCTTCTTGTCACTAATTGTCATGCTCCGAGTGCCCTTAAAATATACTTCCAACGTGAAGGAAGCTATTGAAGAAAAACTATTGCAGACGTTTGACCTTGCTGTGAACATGATCCTGTTTGGATCAATTCCAAAATGTAATACCACATAAATCCTACGCATATCTTACAAACTGCTTGTTCTTGAGATATCGTACTAATGAGAATCTTGGACAGACAGAGAGACGGATGCATGGACGACCCGAAAACATAATGTCTCCACCACCTGTCACCTATTACAAATAAAGCACAGTCAGACATGTAGCTAAAGGACACGCTGGAGGGCAGGCAATTGTTTGGGGCCCAGAGATTTGGTGATCACCCCCTGAAGGTTGATATGCTGCATTCAACTTACCTCGGAAGCTGTTAATCAGAACCTGAAATGATGTAATTTTCTAAATGTATAGTGAATGTTATAGATTTAACAAGCGAATATGTCTGTATGCTGACTGAGTATACAGTAAGGTCAGAAAATGTCAAATCTCAAACAGCAGAACACTCCCAAATCCTCAGATAGGTAATGTCCAACATTATATCAATAACTCCAATAAATGGATATGTCACGTTTATTGAAGGGAACTTACCTGTTGTGGATATAACCTAATACCAAGATAATTAAGGATGACAAATGTAGGCTAAGCCATAAAGCAATGTAACATCAAGCATCTAGCTAAGAGTTGGCACTCGGTTTGGAGCACATAATGTCAACTCCCTAACTAGCTTTCTTGGTAGAATTTGTGCTGAAATTGCCTTCATAGCTCGGTCTTTTAAAGCATATATAGAGTTCAACACTTTACCAAAGGTGTTTTGCTGTAGCCTATGTGATGCAATGATGGTTTATCTAATTGGGAAGCTTGACTGAGCATGGAGAATATAACACTAACACTTCCAGACAGTTATCCTGATTTTGTATAAAGGCATCTGGGTAGCATAATAGTAATAAGATGGCCCTTTGCATTCTTCCTGCCTGGGGCCTCCACAGTCCCTACAATCACATCTGGGCACAATGTCATGTTAGGGAAAGAAAAACATTCCAGTTCTTGACTGTTGGTTAACATTTAATATGAGTCACTTTAAACCGAACAGAACAAACTGATTAAGCAGGAAATGTATATAATACTTCAAATGAAATATATATATATATATATATATATATATATATATATATACTTCATTTGAAGTATTATATACATTTCCTGCTTAATCAGTTTGCTCTGTTCGGGTGATAGTACTTTATGAAACATTAGGAAACTCTGAATGAGAGTTAGATTTATTCATTTATTTCTTTGTTTGTTCACAGTGGCAAGAAAAAGTATGTGAACCCTTTGGAATAACCTGCCTTTATGTATAAATTTGTCTTAAAATATTGTTTAATCTTCATCTAAGTTACAGTGACATGATCAGGAGAGCCTGGAGCCTATCCCAGGGGACTCGGGGCACAAGGCAGGGGACACCCTGGACAGGGTACCAACCCATCACAGAGCACAATCTCACACACACATTCACACACTGCGGACAATTTAGAAATGCCAATCAACTTACAACATGTCTCTTTGGACTGGAGGAAACCCCTGAAGCACAGGGAGAACATGCAAACTCCACACAGACAAGCCGGTGGCAGGAGTCAAACCCCCAACCGGGGAGGTGGAAGTCAAAAGTACTAACCCCTATATTGACATATTGAATATATTATTCAAATATTCACAGTATAGCTTGGAAAAAGTATGTGAAACCCTAGGTTAATGACTTTAACAAAAGCTAATTAGAGTTGGACGTTGGCAAACCTGGCGTACAATTAATGAGACGAGATTGGAAGTGTGGGTTAGAGCTTTGACTTATAAAAAAAGCACTCAAACATGTTGAATTTGCTATTTGCAAGAAGAATCTGCTGATGTGAACCATGCCTTGCAAAAAAGAGATCTCAGAAGACCTACGATCAAGAACTGTTGAGTTGCATAAAGTTAGAAAGGGTTACAAAGTTATCTCAAAGAGCATACATATTCATCTGTCCACTGTTAGACAAACTGTCTATAAATGGAAATGATTCAGTACTCTGGCTACTCTCCCTAGAAGTGAAGGGATCAAAGGGCATAATTCTTAATGAAGTAAAAAAAAAAAAGAACCCTAGAGTGACAGCTAAAGACTTGAAGAAATCATTGGAACTGGTTAACATCTAACATAGGCATGGTGTCCGTGGCAGGACACCACAAAGAAAGCCACTGCTTTAAAATAAAACATTGCTGCACTCCTGAGGTTTGCCACAATGCTAGTGGGAAAATGTTTTCTTGGGTTAACAATGGTTGAGTTGTTTGGGAAGAACATGCTGGCAATATGGCGTCAAAAGGGCCCCACATACCAACATGAAAACATCATCCCAAGGGTTAAGTACAGTGGAGGGAGCATCATGATTTGGGCCTGCTTTGCTACTTTGGGGTCTGGAACACTTGCCATTATTGAGGAAGAAATGAATTCCCAAGTTTATCAAGATATCCTACAGCAGTGGTCATCAATGCTGTTCCTGGAGATCTACCTTCCTGAAGACTTTAGCTCCAACCATGATCGTGTCCACCTGACCATTCAACCATTACCTTAAGAAGTTCTAGATCAACTAAGACAGGTGTGTTAGATTTTGGTTGGAGATGAAACCTGCAGGAAGGTAGATCTCAATGAAGAAGGTTGGTGACCACTGTCCTACAGGATAATATCCGGTTGGCTGTGTGCCATCTGAAGCTCAGTAGAAGTTGACCTAAACATGGAAGTAAATCCACTACAGAATGGCTTAAAAAAAGAAAAGAAAATCCACCTTTTGGAGTGCACCAGTCATAGCCCAGACCGTATCCCATAACTCCACCTATAGAGATGCTGTGGAATGACCTCAAGGGAGTTGTTCACACCAGACATCCTAAGAATATGGCTGAGCTGAAGCAGCTCTGTAAGGAGCAGCGGTCCACAATTCCTTCTGAATGTTGTGCAGGTCTAATCCACAGCTACTGGAAATGCTTAGTTGAGGTCATTGCTGCAAAGGTGGATCAACCAGCTGTTCCAGTGTGCACTGACTTTTTTCCACAGCACTATGAATGTTTAATACGATGTGTTCAATAAAGACATGAAAGATTATAATTGCTTGTGTCTTGTTAGCTTAAGCACATTGTGTTGGTCTGTACTTGTGACATTGATGTATATGAGATCACAGTTTAATGCAGAAAACCAATTCATTTCAAAGGGCCACTGTATTTGTTTATTTAATGTTTTTTGCTGAAGAGATTTCCAGAACATACTGAAATACTGTACATTAATAAAGTGTTTTTACTTCTTTACAATATAGCACAGCACAAAGTTATGTAAGATCTCACTACTTACAGCAAATTTACAGCACATTAACAAAAGATAAAGAAAACAAAGGAGACACGTCACTCCGTCATTATTTACAATCATTTATTTATTTATTTATGTGTTTATCCAAAGTTTATCCAAAATGAGAAAATCCAATTCAACCACAGAGCTGAGCAATAAAGGATTTACAGTCCTAAACCCTTGTGAACCAAGTTATTCTGTCTATACAGATCATGTACGATTTAGATTTTTTCAAATTAGTGCATTCTGTACAAAATGAATTAATACAAACTATTTCAAAGAGTGAGGTCTGATCAGAGGGAAACAGATCACTCAGGAGAAAACCGGGATCACACAGGATCTCTGAACTCTGCTCTGGTGGTCTGAGCATCACTTAATCGATAATAAAACAAGGGTGCAACAGGAGGTAAAGAAGCCCTGCCAAATCTAATAACGGCTCTGTTGACTTACATGACATCATTTAACTCCTATATGAAAACATTTATATATTCATCTTCAGTAAGTGCTTTGTCCTGGCCAGGGTTACACTGAGCCTATCCTTATCCCAGGGTCTATTCTGGAAACACTGGGCATGAAGCAGGAATACACTCTGGATGGGTCACAAGGACATCACTGGGCATCATTCTCACAGGATTTGCTACACTAAATTGCCGTTATGAATGATAAGGGCAATTTAGTGTAACAAATTCTGTTTTTGAACAGTGGGAGAAAACCAGAGAACCTAGAGGAAACCTGCCTGAACATTGGGGGAAAATGCAAAGAAACTCCACATAGACAGCATAGGATCGAACTGGAAACAGGATGTGAGGTGGCAGTGCTACCCACTGTACAACGTGCAACATGCTCAATATATAATGTATACAGCTGGGCCAGATCTAGGCATAGGCAAGGGTGGTCTGAGCCCACCCAAACACCCATCTTGCCCACCCAATCAGAACTTAGGCAAAGACAACATTAATCTTTTAATTATTATTATTTTTTTAATAATATGTGCATCCATCTATCTATCTACCTTTAAATCCAAATTCCTCGGGGTAGAAAAACAGATCTATTTACTTTATATGTACCCGTATCTTTCAAAACATTCCTAACACAAATTAAGAACAGATACAGAACCCTTGACCTGACAACAACCTCATTACTGAAAGAACCAAATGCAGCTTAACTTCTACACAAAGAAGTGAAAAAGAAAAGTGTTGACACAATGCATATTACCACTAGCACTCAGTCTCTCTCTCTCTCTCTCTCTCTCTCTCTCTCTCATGTGCGTACACTGACAGCCAGCGTTTTTAATTCTGTAATCCACACAGACAAGATGTGATAAAAACAGCAGAAGAAGCTGCTCCCTAATCGCTTACTAATGGTTATGACAAATATCTGTCTGTGTGTCTCCTCACACACATATCCACACATACACACACCAACACAGTAACAAACCTCATTAGCTTAGCTAACACCCTTTAAATCAAGGATACTTGTTGTTTAAAAGTACGTCATCAAAGACTTTCTGAGGAATTTTAATTATTTTTGGTGATTTGCTTTCATTCATTTTATACCATGGCCCTCTTGAATGCTTGAATCTGATTGGTCAGAAGGTGTCGAATAATTTTCTATAACAGCCACTCTGACAGTAGCAATCACAGGTTTATATTAATGCACCCGCTCCAAAACATTATCATAGGAAATAATTTGTGTCATGGACAGTCGACAATATTAAACGTAACTATAAAAGGATAAAATTTGACGTCGATCATTAATAAATGAAAAAAAAAGAAACTGTAAGCCATGTTAAATTCTAATGGTATGAGAAGAATGATACACTGTATAAATGCTGTTATAAGGAAATTATCAGCTTCGGGCATCATGCTAACTTGTAATTGATTATTTTCCTAAAACTGCATGCCACATTGTGTTTTATTCCATATAAATACATCAACTGACACTTGTCTCTTTCACTGCAGATGTAACCTAACAGCTCCATAATAGTATGACAAAAATTCTTCTCTGTTTTACTTACATGTATTTCATAATCAAGTGCAGCAGGGTGATCCTATGAGCTCATTAGAAATAAGTTGGGCTGCACAAAAATTAAATTTACTGAGGAAAACAATCTCTTGGACGTTTCATTTAATCAGTGTTTTTAATCACCATAATCAAAATAAAGCAAAATATGCTGTATTAAACACATTTTAAATCAGTTATCCAAATGATTTACCAATTTAAGTCATTTTCATATAAGAAGCAAGTCATTTCATAAAATAATAATCAACAATTCTTTAATCTATGTAAAAAAAGATGTTTGAGAGAAGTTATTATTGTTTCTCTCTAGAACCAAATGGCACCACCTACTGTATAACACTCGCGACAAAGGGGCCTGGTTGTAGCTACGGAGGTAAATCTTGGTGAATCTAGCTAGTTTTAATAATAATGAAAACCTCGCTACAATATGTCTGGGAAATATAAAAGATTGTATCATCATTGTTCAATGGCAAAGATGCAAGAGATGAGCAAATTTTGCTCAAGGTTTATATATATATATATATATATATATATATATATATATATATATATATATGTTAATGATATATATGATTTGTAGGAATAACGTTGTATTTCTTCGGTTCTTTATTAGCTACTGTTAGGTAAAATATTAATTCCGTACATCATAAAATGCAGCTTAATGTCATGTTAAAACATATGCTAATAATTTGTTGTAGCTTGTTAGATGGCAAACAAATGTTGCTTATCTGTGTGTCTTTTACATCTGAAGGGGATCCTTGTAAATATATTATTATTTATTTATATTATTAAATGTTGCTATTAATATATACGTGTCATTGCTATTATTGTTTTTCATATAATCACAATTGTACAGCTCTGTTTAATGTACTCTGAAATGTATTCCGCTTCTATTTCTATCTCCTCTGTAATATAAATTACACACAAACTCTAACAATTTCTGCGTAAGGTGCAATATTTGGGTATTACGATGGTAAGTGTGTTGTTTTTTAAAGTTTTGTGTTGTAAACTGTGTTGATTGTATCGTGTTGTGACCAAACCCCAAGGGAAATTCCTAATACATGTAAATGTATATGGTGAATAAAAATGATTCTGAGTAAACCCTTGGAATGATTCAGGTAAACCCTTGGTAAATATAAGCAAAGAATTGTGTTCATTGTCTTTAAATGTGAGCAAAGAAAATTGGCTTTATTGTTTTACCTTTTGAGCTTTTGTTTAAAAAAATCACAAAAATACTCTGATCTGATGATATCAAACAAATGCAAACACAAGACAATTTATCAAAAAAAAAATCTTTGTTAAATATAGGTGTGCAAAAATTATTGGCACTACTATGAATCCATATGAGAAATATATCTGAAGTATATTCCCACTGATATTTACATTTTTTAGTACACCTTGGTGATTAGGAACAGGAAATTGTTCAACCATGACTTCCTGTTTCACAGGGGTATAAATATGAGGTAACACATAGGTCAAATTCCCTTAGTCATTCATAACATTGGTTAAGACCAAGGAATATAGCTGTAATGTGTGGCAAAAAAGTTGTTTAGCTTCACAAAATGGGAAGTGTCTATAAGAAAATAGCCCAAGCATTGAAAACACCCATTTCCACCATCAGGGCAATAATTAAGAAGTTCCAGTCAACTGGAAATGTTATGAATCAACCTGGAACTGGACGCGTGTCTATATTGTCTCAATGATCTGTGAAGAGGATGATTCGAGTGGCCAAAAAATCTCCAAGGATTACAGCTGGAAAATTGCAGAAGTTAGTTGCGTCTTGGGGTCAGAAAGTCTCCAAAACAACAATCCAAAGTCACCTACATCACCACAAGTTGTTTGGAACGGTTTCAAGAAAAAAGCCTCTACTCTCATCCAAAAACTCAAGCGTGTTCAGTTTGCCAGACAGTTTGATGAAACCAAAATAGAGCTTTTTGGCAATAAACACCAGAGGTGGTTTTGGTGTACACAGAGAGGTAGCCATATGGACAAGCACCTCATGGTCAATATGGTTAAATATGGAGGTGGCTCTTTTTTAAAAATGTATATATATATATATATATATATATATATATATATATATATATATATATATATATATATACAGTTTATACAATACTGTGCAAAAGTCTATGTAAAAAAATGCTGTGGAGCAAAGGTGACTTCAATTATAATGAAATTAAATGTGTCTCCATTTAAAACAAAAAACACTATAAAGAGCAGTAAACAGTAACAAATGCAGCAAAGGCAATATAAGGTGTGATGACCCTTTGCTTTAAAAAAAAAAAAAGTACTCTCAGGTACAATTAGTGCAGTTTTGTAAGGAAAACCAAGCAGCCTTCATTGTGTCTTTGTCTGATAAGTGTCTCTTACCACTTAATATGCTGCCTTCTTTACTGACATACAAACATTTTTCTGTAATATTTAATCATGTACTAGAAAACTAATGTTTGGAAATGTAAAATGCCTTTGTACTGACCCGATAATGTAGAAATCATAAAATAAAAACCTATAACAAAGTTTGTACTAAAAAAAATGCCCAAGACTTTTGCACAGTACTGTATATTTTATATATACATACATGCGTTCAATCAGGAAGTTTTATTTTAATTTTTTTGGGGCATTCTGAGAACATTCTCACAACACAGAGTTGTTTTCTACAACATTGCAGCAAAATATTGAGTTGCACTTTCTGCCTACCTAAGTATGTTGTGTGAGCACCAATAATACTGCTTAATACAAACTGAACCAAGACTCCAGCTGATATCACACAAGACAAATTGAAGTTCAAGCTCAGAATCCTTCATAATTGATACATAGCAATAAAGTCCAGAAATGAAGAAATCAACACACTTTTGTTAACCAGCAAATTACACCTTGAGACCTGTACCTCAAAGTCTTAATGCTGTGGTCAGGCTGAAGGCAAAGCTGATTTGAGATGTTTCTCAATGCTTCCCTCATAGCTCATGTAGTCCAAAGTAGGGCACACAAATCACTAATGTCTCAGTGTTATTTTGCAAGGATAGCGAGAGAGAGACAGAAAGGGTCACTTTATATTCAGAGTGATAAAGATTTATTCTCTGGCCTTCACAGTTACAGGCCTGTTTGAAAGTTCCTACACGGCACGGTGACAAATGACACATACTTCTGCCTGACGAGAACACTGTAGCCAAAACGACCTTCTCAATGAGGACAAGCGGCCTGCTCATTCATATGACGTTCAATGGGCACGTAGGTGCCACAAGTCAGAAGCTTAATAATGAAGAAAACAAATAACCTTCAGTGGCATTGACATTGCCCCTATGACAGGTGTACTTTTGAAACTAATTTATTGCCTTTCTCACGTCATTTCCTGTCTACAGTGAGGGGAAATTAGCGTTTGGTGACTTTTTTTTTTTTTTTAAATATACTTCTAATGCATATATCCACGTGACATTAACACACGTAACGTCTTTTGATTTTATCATTGTACTATGTACTCATACACAATGATATGTTTAAAAACTAAATTGCTAGGGAAAAATGTATTCAAATACCACAAATGAACAACATTATTACTTTCTTGCAAAACCATTGTCTGCAATCACAGCTTCAAGATGTCTATGGTAAGAAGTAAGTAGCTTTGTACAGTATTGTGGTTTCATTTTGGAGCATTCCTCTTGGCAAACAGTTTTCAAGGTTACAAGGGTCCCTCTGATGAACTACCAATTTCCTCCATAAATCAAGTCAGTACATTGACTAGGTTATTCAAGAATCTTCTTTTTGAGGAATCAGTCTTGAGTTATTCTGGCTGTATGTTTAGGATTGTTGTCTTGCTGAAACATACATCTTCTCCAAAGATTCTAGGGCAATGAGATTACCTTATCCTGTAAAAAGTCCTGGTACATCACTCCATTTATGTTTCTTTTTATGACATGTATACCTCAGCACCGCTTGCAGAGAAGTAGCCTCAATTTCATGATTCCCCCAACTCCATACTTCATTGTGCATATGGTGTTCTCAGGACCATATGTGCAACCCTTCTTTTCCCCAAACAAGATGAGCTGAAATTAGCGTTTTATATATATATATATATATATATATATATATATATATATATATATATATATTGTTCTTATTTGTCTGAATGCTTTCATACACATTTTAGACACGCATCTCTGTGCTTCGTTTTTATCATTGGGTCTAGGAATAGACATCATTCATCATTTCATTTACAGCATTTGGCAGATGCCCTTATCCTCATTTATACGACTGAGCAGTTGCTCAAGGGCCCAGAAGTCACGGCTTGGTGTTGCTGGGATTTGAACTCACAACCTTCCAATCAGACAATGTCTTAACCACTGAGCCACCGTTTCCCTTTTGTTGGGCTTGAGATGTAACTGGAACTGATGATCCTGCTGCTTTCAGGTCATCATGCAACTCTTTTCAAGTGACTGCTGTCTTCTCTCTTACCTTCCTTATCATTAGTCTGAGAGTGTGTTGTGAAATTATTGGTGGTGAACCTGTCCAGGGATGAACAGGTGTCGTTCAGTGAACTTTCCATCTGCATATTATCAAACTCATTGTTCTGACAGGGATATTTGATAATAATTAGAGATGCACCGATCCTAAATTTCTCAGCCGATACCGGTAACCGATTATTATTAATTCATGTTATTAATTCATATTAACATTGATTGAATTCTAAAAAACCTCCCGTTAGTCTCACACTCACTCACCACAAACAAAAGCATTTCTACTTCATCACTGACATCAAACTGGTAATATATAATATATTTTTTTTATATATTAACATTAACTGGATATGAAATATATTACAAATATATACAAATATATTTTTCTGTGCAATATATACTGTTACGGTACCTTGTGGGGAGACAAGCGCAGGTGCTGCAATAACAGGAAGACGAGGATCAGGCTGAAGACGGAATCTGAAAACAGACGAAGGTCAGGCGATCGGGCGAACAATCCAAACTGGGCAAGGCGGGGAATCGTAATCCAGAACAGGCAGTAAATCCGAGAATTAAGGAAATCCAAACCACAGACAATGGCTTGGTGAAATGACAGCGTTACAACGGCTGAGCGTTTACTTCGCAAACCTCCATTGTTCTCAGCCTGACCTAAATACTCCGTGTGAGTGTCTGTGGTTGAGTGCAGGTGTCCGCAATCAGAACTCCGGAGAATGCGAGCGTGTCCGTGCATAGGAAGTACAGTCCTCGGTGGCCATGTTTGTAGTTCGCGCTGCACTCTGGGAACTGTAGTCGCTAGTTCGCCGCAATGTGACAGATAACCCCCCCCCCGAAGGGCTCACTCTGGGAGCCGAATGCCTTCGAGGCCTCCCTCTCCTCCGCGGTCCTGGCTTTGCTGGGTGAGAGGCATGAAAGTCCCTACTCAGGCCTGGGTCCAGAATGTCCCGGGCCGGGATCCAGCACTGCTCCTCTGGGCCATATCCTTCCCAGTCCACCAGGTACTCTAGTTTACCTCTCCGACGTCTGGAGTTTAGAATGGTCCGGACGCAGTAGGCTGGTTGGCCGTCGATTTACAGCAGCTCCGGTGGGGAGTCACCCGGCACCACTGTAGCTAATGGGCCCGGGATAACAGGTTTCAGGAGAGAGACATGAAATGTCGGGGCGATGCGGCTGTGCCTGGGCAATTCTAGTTGGTGCGTGACCTCATTAATCTGTTCCTTGATTTTGAAGGGGCCGATATACCTGGGGTTTAGTTTCCTGCATGGGAATGGTTGTTTCAGGTCTTTCGTGGAGAGCCATACTCTGTCCCCGGGTCGGTAATGGGGATGATCCCTCTGGTGGTGATCCGCCTTTTGTTTGGTGGTGCGTGAGGCTTGCACTAGATGTTGGTGTGTGCGTTCCCAGACCTGCTCACTCCAGTGGAACCACTCATCCACCGCTGGCGAGTCAGTGGGGTTGGCGTTCCGGGGGAATAAGGGTGGCTGGTAGCCCAAGATACACTGAAAGGGAGTGAGCTGTGTTGCTGAGTGTTGCAGGGAGTTCTGAGCATACTCCACCCACGGGAGGAATTGGCTCCAGTCCTCCGGGTTCGTGGCACAGAAGGTCCAGAGGAACCTAGCAACCTCTTGGTTAGCCCACTCTACCTGTCTCTCTACCTTAGCCTGGGAGTGGTAATCTGAGGTGAGACTAACGGTGACCCCCATCTTTTCCATGAAGCTGGCCCAGACTCGTGACGTGAATTGCAGCCCTCTATCACTCACGATCTCTTCCGGGATCCCAAAGTACCTGAACACATGCCGGAACAGTAGCTCGGTGGTGGCAAAGGCGGATGGGATGGCAGGGAGTGGGATGAGGCACAGGGACTTTGAAAAGCAATCAACGATCACCAGAATCGTGGTGTTCCCGGCAAGTTAGTGATAAAGTCTAGGGCCAGGTGGGACCATGGCCATGCCGGGATGGATAAGGGCTTGAGCTTACCAGCTGGTAGTGTCCGCGGTACCTTGGACTGGACGCACGTAGAGCACTAGGACACTATGTATTGTACCTCCCTAGACATGTTGGGCCACCAGTACTTCTCAGCCAATAACCAGTAGGCATGATGTATTCCCAGGTGGCATGTTGCCAGTGCCATGTGGGCCCAGGTGGTGAGCTCCAGTCTGTGTCGCTTCGGGACAAACTGCTTGCCGGGTGGGCATGCTACCAGGATTTGCGACCTAGGGAGGTGTGCTAGGGCTTGGTCCAGTGCCCATTCGATGGTGCTGACGATGCAGGAGGGGGGCAGGATATAATCACAGTGGTCCGCTCAGCTTTCCGGGCAATGGAGCCATGACAGGGCGTCAGCCTTGGTGTTCTTTGCTGCTGGCCGATAGGACAAGGTAAACTGGAACCTGGAGAAGAACATGGACCAGCTGGTCTGGCGAGGCGTGAGACATTTGGCTGTCCGCAGGTACTCGAGGTTCTTATGGTCTGTGTAGATAACGAACGGGTGCGTGTCACCCTCCAGCCAGTGCCTCCACTCCTCCAGGGCCAATTTGACTGCCAAGAGCTCTCGGTTCCCCACATCATAGTTGCATTCTGCCGGTGATAACTTGGGGGAGAAGAACGCCACGGGGTGGAGCTTGGGCTTGTCCCCGAGCCTCTGTAAGAGAATGGCCCCTACTCCTGCTTCTGAGGCATGAACCTCCATGACGAAGGGTTTGGAGGGAACTGGGAGCCTGAGGATAGGAGCCATGGAGAAGGCCCTCTTGAGCTTGTCCAGGGCATCCTGGGCGGCCGGGGTCCACGTGAGCCGCCTTGGCTTACCCCATAAGAGGGACGTTAGGGAGTGTGCTATGGTACTAAATCCTCGAATGAATCGTCTGTAAAAATTTGCAAAGCCGAGCAACCATTGTAACTCCTTGATGGTTCAGGGCGTGGGCCATTCCACCACTCCTTGAACTTTACGTGGGTCTATCATGACCCCCCCTTGGGCTGATGACATATCCCAGGAAGGAGATCGTGTGTTGGTGAATTTCACACTTCTCGGCCTTTATGTACAATGCATAATGCTTTATGTTTTGCAGGGGACGGTCAATACCTGGCGGACGTGGCCGATATGCTCCTCTAGGGATGCTGAATACACCAGGATGTCGTCAATGTATGTAATGATGCTCCTGCCCAGCGTGTCTCTCAGAATGTCAATAATCAGACACTGGAACACCAATGGGGCGTTAGCGATCCATAAGGCATGAGCAAGTACTCATAGTGACCTGAGGTGGTGCTAAATGCCGTCTTCCACTCATCCCCCTCCTGGATACGGACCAGGTTATATGCGCTACGCACGTCCAGCTTCGTAAAAATGGTCGCGGATCTTAGCTGTTCGAGGGCTGCAGGTACTAGTGGCAGAGGATACCGCTTCTTGACTGAAACCTGGTTTAGGCCCCGGTAATCGATACATGGTCATAGGCCCCGGCCCTTTTTCTCGACGAAGAAGAATCTGGCAGACACAGGGGATGTGGAAGGTCTAATGTATCCCTGTTGGAGCGCCTCCTGAATATACTCCTCTATGGCTCTATGTTCAGCTTGGGATGGTATACATGACTCAGAGAGGGTATACACGACTTTGAGGTGGGCTGGCTCCGGGAAGGAGCTCGATTGCACAGTCATAGTGGCAGTGTGGTGGTAATCTGCTTGCTCTCTCCTTGCTGAATACCTCACTGAGGTCCTGATATTCAGGAGGAACTGAGACTTGGGTGAGATTCATGGGGCTCTCGACTGTTGTGGCAGTCAAAGGGACAGTGGGGAAGTTCAGGCAGTTACTAAGGCAGTACAGTGGCCACTGGGTAACCTGCTTTTCCGCCTAAGAGACCTGGGGGTTGTGGAGCTCCAGCCAGGGCAGGCCTAGAATGACGGGGTGCCGGGAAGTGACAGTGATGTACAGGACTATGGTTTCGTGGTGGAGGGCACTAACTTGGAGTACCAGGGGCGCTGTACAGTGGGAGATGATTCCCCCATCTATGGGAGACCCATTGATTGACTGAATCTGACATGGCTGGAGCAGGGGGCGAATGGGAAGGCTGAGGTCCTGCGCAGTTTTCTGATCTATGAAGTTGCCAGCAGTTCCTGAGTCAATCAGCGCTGAAAGCACAATAGACAGCCCTGAATGTTCTATCTTGACAGGTAACATGAATGCATGTGAGGTGTGTGCTTGAGTTTGATTCACCGTTTGATGATGGGGTTGGCTGTCCGCACTCCCCTCGACTGGTTGCAGCTTCTTGTGGGGGCACTGACGCACGAGGTGGTTGCCTTCACCGCAGTAAAAGCAGCGGGACTCATGACACTGCCTCTCCCTCTCCTCCTTGAGAAGCCGGGTCTGGCCTAGCTGCATGGGCTCCACTGCGGTTGCTGGCTCGGGTGGCAGGGGACCCCACAGTGCGGGGCGGTTGGTATGGCGTAAGCGGTCCAGCCGGATCACAAGGTCAATGAGTGCGTCGAGGGTGAGTTGTTCATCCCGACATGCCAGCTCCTTCACCAACCAAGGATTCAGCCCCTGACGGAAGGCGGTCTTGAGGGCCAGCTCGTTCCACCCACTCCGTGCCAAGATGGGCTCCTGGCCGGTCCTCCCATCCGTCAGGGGAATGATCGAAGGCACACTGGAAGCGGGAAAGGAAGTCCGCAAGTGAGGGGCGAGCGCCACCCCCTCATTCCCACTCGGCCGTAGCCCAGAGCAGGGCACGTCCGGTTAGGAGCTCCATGAAGTGCGTGATCTTATCAACCTCCGGCATGTCAGGGTAACTATCAAAAAACAGTGAACACTGGGGTAAGAAGCCCTTACATCACTCCGGCTCCCCTGTGTACCTCTCTGGCATGGGAAGTGGCGGAAATTACGCAGCTGGCGGTGGCTGAACATGCGCCGGCGGGGGGTGGAATGTGCACAGGCAGCGGAGACGCGAGCGGGAGTGCAGGTTGCCCCATGCACGTCAATTGCTCCTGTAAGCATGAGATCTGTTCTTGCTGTGCATTTATTGCTCGGTTCTGTTCTAAAATATAATGTTGCCATTCCAGGGCACCCACTGCCTCCATAGTGAGGCGAAGTAATCTGTCACGGTACCTTGTGTGGAGACAAGCACGGGCGGTGCAATAACAGGAAGACAAGGATCAGGCTGAAGATGGAATCTGGAAACAGACGAAGGTCAGGCGATCGGGTGAACAATCCAAACTGGGCAAGGCAGGGAATTGTAATCCAGAACAGGCAGTAAATCTGAGAATCAGGGAAATCCAAAACACAGACAATGGCTTGGTGAAACGACAGAGTTACGACGACTGAGCGTTTACTTCGCAAACCTCCATTGTTCTCATCCTGACCTAAATACTCTGTGGGAGCATCTGTGATTGAGTGCAGGTGTCCGCAATCAGAACTCTGGAGTGCATGGGAAGTGCAGTCCTCGGCGACCATGTTTGTAGTTCGCGCTGCACTCTGGGAATTGTAGTCGCTAGTTTGCCACGACGTGACATATACTTTTTTGTCAAGTCATCTTCATTTAAATCTTTCATTAGTGTACTGGCGCTTTAATTCAGCTCGAGCAGCGTGGCAAAAAAAATTTAGACTCGACGCCGAAACTCCCGCTTCACTGCTGCAACGTCCGGTGTAAAATTTTTATCAGTGCAGAGCTTACAGATATTACAAACTACAGTTTTGTCATCATTCCACACATGTTTCCGAAAAATTTTAAATTGCATTTACTGGCCGATACGTCGGTGCATCTCTAATAATAATGTTTAGGAACTTTAGGAAGCTCCTTCCCCTTCATCATGAGTGCAACTTGTTGCATGAAATTTTCCAAAACAATGGCAATATCTTTTTATAATGGTGTCAATCAGGTGCAATTTGCATGAGCATACATTCACTTATGGTGTGCCACCTCTGATATAACACAAGCTTTATATTTCATTAAACATGTTCTAAGCTCAGTAAGTTGGCTGGTGATTATATCCACCTAGAAATATGATCAGCAATGTTTAGTACAGCAAGTTGCAAACCAGCACTACCTGGTCTGTGAAAAAGTATCTACTCTAAAGCAGAAACTTCACAGGAACTTAAAAAATCGGCCCTGTGCCTAAAATGACTAAGACCCTGACAAAAAAACCTGGGTTCCTACAATGGAAACACATCCTATGTAAGTTTACAAGATGCTTAAGGTAGCACATGTCAGTGTTAGGAAGCTGATTCATGAAACCAATTATTCCACTCCAGGTGCTGCACCATCTTGAAGCTGGATCTTTTTTTTTGCATGACAAAGCATACATAAGGTTTATCCAGACTGCATGTGGTCATCAGGATGAAACAGCACACACGATCCTTTAAAGCGTTCCCTCATCTCGACCCATCTACAGCAAGCACTCTGAAAAAACAAAACTCACTCATCTTCAAAGCACTTAAAGCAGTGCCAAAAACCAGACAAGCTGCGATACAAAATTGTAAGAAACCAACAGAGACACCCCCTCATCCCTCCTTCCATTATTTTTTTTTTGAATGCTGAATCAAAATAATGCTCTGCCAACATGGTGTCTCCGTGACGATACCCAAACAACTTCACAGATAATTCAGCATAACAACAACAAAAAAAAACGTCAGAGAAAAAAAGGGGGTCTAAATGAGTTAAGTGATTCCGAGGTCAGTTTTCACTAATCGTTCTCCGTAAAAAAATAAATCAACTGCAAAAGGACATGACCTTCCCTTGACCCCCACAAAGTCTGCAGAGAAATGGTTTCCTGTAAAGAAGTTTATCCGAGGGTACGCAAGATTAATGAGAATATTTTCATTGGACGGCTTCGTTCCCCGCCTCGCATACTTGCAGGCGATAAGATCAGATTATTTATTGGGCTCTCTTCTTCAGGTCATTTGCTATGGTAATTTTTATGAACTTCATGTTGGCTTTGTCTCTTCGTTTGCGCTCTGCTCCGCGCTCACCTCGGGCAAAGGCGGGAAGAAAGAAGGATTTGTGTACTTAGCTAACGCGCTGCCAAATTAGTCACCCATGCCGATTATTTCTGCCATTCATGGCTGCTACGCAATGTCTAATTTAAGTTGCACTGTGTGAAATTCAATTCTATTAGCCGAGCCAGAAAAATAAGCGTCATGTTTGCGGCACCTTCCGCTTGTTTGTGAGCTGATAATGAATCGTTACTTGTAACAGATCCGTTTGACTTGGGTCCTAAAGGCAGGAGAAGCGTTTCCTGGTTAAAGTATTTGGCTCACGGTCGGGTTTAAAAGCATTTATAGTGACATGATGTGTTATAGTTAACCGTGTTACAGTT
This sequence comes from Ictalurus furcatus, assembly GCF_023375685.1. Lineage (NCBI taxonomy): Eukaryota > Metazoa > Chordata > Actinopteri > Siluriformes > Ictaluridae > Ictalurus > Ictalurus furcatus. The sequence goes on from NC_071276.1 coordinate 8,285,064, forward strand.
ATACAAACCAATGTAAATAAAAACAGTACAGCTGCACGTATAAGAGGTGAAGTCGGCACCTTGTAGTGTGTACTAAAGCACAGCGTGGCTGGAAAAGAAAGGGAACAGTGAGGGGAAGCAGAGTGTCAGTCATCTGGCACAGACAAACCTGTTTAAAAGGATAACTTTAGTATCCAAGCCTTCATGGATAATTCATGGGTAATTACAGAAAGGTTTCAAACAGGTTTAAATCTTGGTTCTTCCCACTTCTCCTTCACACACACACACACACACACACACACACACACACACACACACCCCATCATCACAACAAGGTTGTAGGCACTCAGTGCAATTGATAGTGATAAATATTCAAAATATAATGAGTGTAAATTTGAGAATATAACTCTCTCTCTCTCTCTCTCTCTCTCTCTCTCTCTCACACACACACACACACACACACTTTTTTATCAGAAAAAAAGTGTAACAGCAGACAAAGCAATTGTTAAACTTGATATTTATGCTGCTAAATATTAAAAATATGATTACATCTGACTGTAAATTTGGGGATGGAATATAAAAATTCTCTCTCTCGCATCTTTCTTTTGTTTCTCTTCCCACTTCCCACTTTTCATGTTTTTCTACTGCTTCCTTTTTATTGTTTTTTTTTTTTATTGTCTAACAAATTAATCAGACTCTTCTTTTATTTTGATATCCTCTTTCTTTTTTTTCGATTTTTTTGCTGTTCTTTTCACCATATATTAATCTCTTTTTCTCTTCTTCCTCTCTCTTTTTCCATCTTCACACACACACCCACCCACACACACACTACAATCACTGCACACTGTTCATTTCAGCCTCATTCGCATCATGCCTAATAATTAATACCATGCAGCGATTTGGGGATGGGGCAGGGGGGTTGTATGTGATTTTGTGTGTGTGTGTGTGTGTGTGTGTGTGTACGTGTGTGTGTGTGTGTGTGTGTGTGTGTGTGTGTGTGTGTACAAGACAAAAGAGGTTCACCTCAAGGTCAACTACAGGTGAATGTAGGGTCACCCAGAGGCCAGCCAAGCTTCTAGACAGGTCAATAATGTCCCTGTCCTCATATGGGGCTTGCCTTGGCCTCTCATCAATTGGCCAGCTAGCAAAAATGGCAATAAAAGAACAACAGATACAAAAGAGACAGAGTGAGAGAGCGAATGGGGGACAGGAGAGAAATGAAAAAAATGAAAAAAAAAAAAGAAAAGAAAAAGAAATGTACGAGATGATTGCACAACAGCGCCAGCTTTCAACTACTAAACCTTTTTCATGTACATGTCTCTGTCTGACACCTCTCGTACATCCCTTCCGCTCCTCTGCTTTACACACACACACAGACACACACACACACACACACACACACACACACACACACACACAGAGAGAGAGAGAGAGAGAGAGAGAGAGAGAGAGAGAGAGAAGCAATGAGCCACTCGTCGGGGTTGGCGAAAGGTCAGAGCTGACAGGCTGCAGGGTTAAACTGCAGACTTAAAATACTGTTCATGACCTAGTGTAGCCTCCAACCACATTCCCCCTCTTTTGTGTCACCGTCAGCACCCTGCATCAATACCCCCCCCCCCCCCCCAGCAGATTTATTAGACATTGTTGGGCAAGGGAAAAGGGCTCTTTTATGTACAAAAGTCACATTGATGTAATGGCTAATTCAGCTCGGCTGCCAAAACAATCACAAAGCACCGCTGTGCTGTTTCAAATGAGGCTAAATGTGTGCTGGTGTGCATACGCTTGCTCCAGTGGATAGTGTGTTTATGTGAGGACTGTAAATGCTCCAGTTTGTGGTGTCACAGAGCAAGCCATAAACAAGAAAAAGTTCATTACAGTGGCATAACATGTGAACATATGTTCCTGCTACCCAAAAGCGTCTGTAAACTACAGTATTATTGACACATTTGAAAAAAAATGCAACAACAATTACTGCATAAAATAAAAACTACACACAAACATTGCAATACAGTCCAACGATTGATGAAACGACTTACCTTTCCTCTAACAAATACTATTCGCATGAAAACGTTTTTTTAAATAGTTTTTCTCCTCAGACACAGGTGGCAAAAATAATGACATCCCGAAAGAATTGACTGATAATGACTATGGAGCACTGGCGGACCGGTGCACGTTTGCCTTAATAAATATGCAGTTTTCAGCATTTCTGTATAAAGTACAAGCTATAGCGTGGAGTCAATGTAAATCATTTAATTTAGCACCTGCAATGTCATTTACTAAGCCCGATAATCATAACTAGAATGGCAATTGAGTGAGCAAATAAGTACGACTGAAGAGCAGGTATTAAATTTGCACAAGCCTGCTTATGCTAATGTTATCAAAATAATCAGGTTTCTCAAAATACTACGTAAGAATACTTAGGATTATTTTCTTACAGTGATGGTTTCATATTCAAGATTTCCCACATATTTGTATCCTTATATTCATTTGTATGCCAATCTAACTTATTTATACTGTATAAATTATAAACTTATTTAAACTGTATAATTTAACTTATTTATACTGTATAAATATATACTTTGTGAACAGAATGCACACTCATGCCTACACTATTCATTTAATGAACGTTAAAAAATTTATATACATTTTAGTTAATTCAGATAGACAACAGCAGCAACCTCAATTGCATGATGGTCATTCATTCATCCATCCATCCATCCATCCATCCAGTCCGTCATTCATCTTCAGTAATTAGTGTATCCAGAGCCAATCCCAGTAACAGTCGCCACATGGCGGGACAATTCACTCTTTTTTTTTCCTGTGATGTCATTCAACTAATGATTCTTTGTAAATCACCCAAACAGCGCACTTACTAACAGCGCACACAGTTTATCTGACTACACACACAAATTAGTACTTGATATTTGGGCCTCTGTCTCCAAGACCTTTGACTTATTTTTTGTTTCCATGTGATATAAATATGAGGTCGCACACCTATGGTTTTACTTTTCTTTACTCTATTCAGCACTTTAAATAAAATTTACTTACTTACTTACCATATAAAATCCTGGGAAAACCTAAAAACTAAAGGTAATGGATATAAAATGAAATAAAAAAAAGGCAGATAAAAAATAATGTCCATAATAGATTCAACAGCTTGAAATAACTCAAAAGCAATGTTTTTGCAATATTTGCACTACTTAGGAAAGTTTTTTTTCTTTCTTTTTTACATTCAAGAAAATATTGCGATAAAACAAAACTATAGAACGTCACATTTTTCTATCGTTACATTTGTGAATTGATTTGATATACTTCTCAATTTCAACAAATTCCTCCAATAATTCTGGATTGATTCGCATGCACGTAGTCCTGCAGATACCAATCGCACGACTGAAACTGAAGCATACATTAATAGGATGATGCAGGCAGTGAGTATGTCTCATCAAACTGAGAGCATCCCTCTTTCATTAGTCATCACAGCCTCCTGAATAACTGACACGTTTAAACACATCCGAGCATGTTCTGGGCAAATTAAAACACTTCTAATTAATGCTATGCAAAACACAGCCTTAAGTTGATTACCTGATTTATCTTTGTTCTACTTTAGAAGGACAGAGTCGGCCCAGCAATTCATCTTCTGCTCGCGTGCTTAAGATTCAGGGTGTGTTTAAATGATTTATTTTAAAAAAAAAACACTAAGTGAATAAATCACCTCACTGCTAATTTCCCTAATGATATTAGAAATGAGTAACTGTACAAACTGCACAAAATATGAGCCTCTATTAACCTGTGGCACCTTTCATTTGGCGAGGTCAAGATGTCCATCCGGTTTCATTCTTTTTGCGAAAACAAAAACATGATTAAAAGAACTGACATTTGACATGATTTCCACAAATATATTGTGTTGCCTACCATGGCCTTATGAACAGGGTGAAAAGTATGACGATGTCGGGAATAAAACAAACAACAGGATGCGCTTCATTAAGGGCCGAATGCGGAACCTGTCCGAGTACAATTAATTCAACTGGCATAGAGTTTATAACTTTATCTTAAATAGATGACATTAATATCCATTTTGGGTGTTTTGTCCTTTGGGCTCAAGGGAAATAAATGGCTGTACTGTAATATTAGGAGATAAACATAATTTCCCCAGCTAGGTCCAACATTCAGTCACCTGACAGTGAGTGAGCAGCCGACATGCACTAAAACGTTTCGCATCTGTGCGTATATAAGGAGCATAAATAATTCAGAATTAATCCCTGCAGAGAGAAGGATGATGGGAATCGTAAATTATCCGTGCACAAAGCCTTAACGTGGGCACTCTGTGAACCCTGGCTAACTAGTCTGCTTCCTCATTACACACTAGATGCAAGCCTCTTAACCTCTGAATATTAATTTGGCGGCAGCTACACAAAATAGGTAGAATGGGAGTGAAAATGTTGGTAGGAGCAGAGGACATATATGCATGTTACCCGAGTTATGCTGTATGTCTAGATCTGTAAATAGCTTCGTAAAAAAAGCTCTGTAAAAAGCTATGTGCCTTTGGGATGGTTGTCAAAGATAGATAGACACATCAACGGCAACGGAAAATTGAAAATGTTGCAAATTATATTCTCTATAAAATATAATAAAAAAAAATACTACTGTTCAATATTAAGATTTCAGTAGATACAATAAACTGGATACTGCATGTATCGTGTAAAAGGTGTTGTAAAGTGACTCCGGATATAACGAGCAGCAGTACAGAGCGCATTAAACAGGGAAGGATGAAAAGAAAAATCTCATAAATGTACAGAAGTTCATAAATGATTGTGGCATATATGGGTCCCATGATTGCACTAAGAACTTCATTCGTTAAAAGGAAAGTCAGCACTACGTCTACTGATCAAGTAGATGGAACTTGAGCACGACTGAGGAAAGAGTTCTTGTCCAGGAATAATTTTGAGAGAAAGCCAAAAGCAAGCGTGGAGTCATCGGATTTCAGGTTTCGTATAAATCTAGGGGATAATCTTTCAAAGGTAAAGGAAGACATCTCAGTTTTTACCTAATAGATCTCGTGTTAATAAGGCAGAAACAATAAAAGTAGTTATTACCAGAGACTTATACTATACGTGAAGGAATTGGTTCCACATGTTATAACAGTAAATATGTCAGAATGTATAGTTTTCTAATTTAATATACGTCCAATGTATATATCTACTTCAAATGGACACATATAATGCTGTTTGAATCTGTACTTAGAAATATGAACAAAAGTGTACAGTCCATAAGTATCTGGACAGCGACGCAATTTTTTATTTTACATTTTGACTTTTTTACATTTGAAATGAGTGATTGAAGTGTAGACTTTCATCTTTAAATCAAGGGGATTAACAAAAATTAGACATTAAACTGTTTAGGAATTACATGGAGTCCCTCCATTTCCACAGGCTCAAAAGTAATTGGACAAACTAGCATAATCATAAATATTAGGATAATATTCAATACTTGGAGGCAAATCCTTTGCAGTCAATGGCGGGCTGAAGTCTGGAACACACGGATATCATCAAATGCTGAGGTTCTGCCATTGAGACGCTTTGCCACGTCGTTACGCTTTGGATCATTATCCATCTGTACTGTGAAGCACCATCCTATCAGTATTGCAGCATTTAACTAAATCTGAGCAGAAAGTATAGTTCTATTCACTTCAGAATTTATCCTGTTACTTCTATTAGCATTCACATCATCAATAAACACCACTGACCCAGTTCCATTGGCAGCCATACATGCCCATGCCATAACACCTCCTCCACCATGTTTGACAGATCATGTGGTATGTTTTGGATCATGCACCCTTACTTTCCTTTTCCACACTGTTTTCTTCTCATCATTCTGGTACAAGTTAATCTTGCATCAGAACTGGTCAGTCTTTTTTTTTTTTTTTTTTTTTTTTTTTAAAGCCTAATCTGATTTTAATCTGGTTTTTCTGTTCCTGAGTGTTACCAGTGATTTCCATCTTGAGGTAAACCCTCTGTATTTACATTCATGAAGGCATCTCTTGATTGTAGACTTCCTGCAGAATGTCCTTGACTTGGCTAGATGTTGTGAAGGGGTTATTCTTCAACGAGGAAAGAATTCTGCAATCATCCACTTTAGCTGTCTTCTGTGGTCTTCCTGGCCTTTTGGTGTTGCTGAACTCACCAGTGCATTCCTCCTTTTTAAGAAAAGACCAAGTTGTTGATTTTTCCAAGTTTCTCTTATCTCTCTGATAGGTCTGCTTTGTGTTTTTTCAGCCTAGTGATGGCCTCCTTCACATGCATTGAAACCTTTTTGGACCACATATTGAGAGTTCCAAGAGCATCTAACAAATGCAAATGTAACACTTAGAATCAACTCCAGACATTTTATCAAACATTACTTTTGGAATCTCTCTCTCTCTCTCTCTCGCTCTCTCTCTAGTGTCAGTTTCTTAAAAATAACCAGGTAAATATATACACATACCTAGATTAGTATATTAAATAACCAAACTAAAAGTGTCTGAATTCTTATTTCCTCTCTGTTTATATATTTGCTTTGTGCATCACTTATATAAAGCCTGCCTCATCTACACTGATTATCACACCATTTCTTTTAGCACACCAAGAAGACTACTTGCGCAAAATACAAACCTAAGATATGATGTGAGAAGAGCTTAATGCAAATAAGTAGGTATGCTCTGTGAGTACAGCCAATAATACGCCTAATGTGTGGACTCAAAAGTATGAAATAGCTACACACCGCCTACCTAAAAATTCAGATGAAAAATGGCAGCCTATATCAAAGCTCTATTAGATGAGACCTGAAGAAGCAATTCTGCTCGAAAGAGACATGAATACTTAACAGATCCCTGATAAAAAGCCTCAGGCAGCATGCGCTGAGTGGTATTTGGAACGAAAAAATATCCGATTTGGAACCTAGTTTGAAATATACATATCAAAGACACACACACAGACCCAGAGATTCCTTTCTCATGTACATCATTTCTCCGTATTTTATTCCAATGACAGGCACCACCAGTCCATTCCCCAAAAGACGTTGCCTGTTGCAGAGTGGGGGGTAAAGACGAACGATCTGCTTAATATGCGCTCTTCTTTTATAATCCAGAAGTTCTATTAGGAGATTAGGAGTGGGGAAAACTGGAGGTAAGACAGAAAGCAGGGCTGCGTGTGCCAGATGGGACAATGCTGTCTTCAGTCAATGCCACATTCGTACAAGGAGAGAGGACATGAAAGTGCCGCAGCACAGCCGCCTGTAAGATGAAACTGTAATACTTGTTCTGTGGTTCACGTGAGTGGCTTAGTTTAAAACTAATATTGTCAAACACATAGAGTGATATTTGAAGTGTAAAACACAGATCAATACTCGATGCTCACACGTTATTTACTGTGTAAGAACATAGAGATGCACCAAATAGGTTCTTTATCTGTCCAGTCTTGTTCATTTTTACTCTCTGATCTACTATATCACCAGTGTACCTCCTTAAACGTCTCTAAAACTTCCCCAAGCTTTGATTTCTAACATGCTGGGGAGCAAATATGCAGTGCAACACATTACCCACACACATATTAGTCTATTAGAGACGTAATGGCGATGCTACACCTTCTGATTTTCTACAGGAGCAAAAGGATTTGCTTATGCTGTCAAGGGAGCAAACAACCGGCTTTATTGCTCCGAATTTCATCACAATAAAAGCTTATGGGAGAGGTGGAATAATCGTCGCACCATATAAACGCCTCTCTGTAGATTACATGCTTCTTGCCTAGCTAATCCCGATAATTGATGAACTCCTATGCCGATGATTTCCTTCATATTATTTGTAATTCGTTTATTAATTAAGAGAAGACTTATTTTGGGACATGAACCAAGTAAACACGATTATGTGCTCGGCAGGGTGAGAGAAAAGAGAGCTTCTCCATGCATCCTCTCACCGCTCCCTGTGTGAGCGAGGTTTCTGAAAGTGCATTCAAATGTACTCTAAACAGCACTAAAAATACATGGAAGCACACTTGATTGTATGAGAATGTGAATTTTATTGGATTGGTAAATTAAATAAGAGGATAATTAAGGTGTAAATGATTATACTCCTTGTTGGAGTGGGTAATGAGGAGTTGAGTTTAGTTTATCGCTTATTTTCTTTCATCTGTAGAAGTTTCATAAAGCATATAGGGGCCTAGAGGAATCACATGTAATTCAGTGTGTATACACTCACAGTTGTAGATTGGAAAAAGACGAGGAGATGTTTTTTCCAATCATTAACTGTCCAGTTTCAATGAGCCTGTGCTTACTGTTCTTGTTCTTTGCTGACAGGAGTAAAACCCGATGTAGGTTATGGTACGCTGTGTATACTGTGATGCTTTTCTGCGCACCGGTTGCAAAGAGTGGTTGTTTGAGTTACCTTCCTGTTACCTCGAACCAGTCTAAATGTCATTAACAAGATAAATCTGTTATTGAATGTTTTTTTTTTGTTTTTCGCACCAGTGTAAATAGTCTGGAGACTGGTGTATGTGAAAAACCCAGGAGACCAGCAGTTTCTGAAATACTCAAACCAACCCATCTGACACCAACAACCAAATCACAGTCAAAGTCACTGAGATCACATTCTCCCTCATTCTGAAGCTCAGGTCCTGTATCCATAAGATTTTGTGCACTGTGCTGCTGCCACATGATTGGCTGACTGGATGATTGCAAGAACGAGCAGTTGTACAGGTGTTCCTAATAAAGTGATCAGTGGGTATATATGTAACACTCACATGAGTTTTCATCCAGTTTGAAAGCCAATAGGGTGCACGGTGGCTTAATGGTTAGCATGTTCACCTCACACCTCCAGGGTTGGTGGTTTGATTCCCACCATGGCCCAGTGCATTCTCCATGTGCTGTGGGGGTTTCCTCCGGGTACTCTGGTTTCCTCCCCCAGTCCAAAGATATGCATGGTAGTCTGATTGGCATGTCCAAAGTGTCTGTAGTGTTTGAATGGATGTGTGTATTTGATTGTGCCCTGCGATGGATTGGCAACCCCGCCCTGTGCCCCATGCTCCCTGGTATAGGCTCCAGGTTGCCCACTACCCTGTAGGATAAGCGGCATAAAAAATTACTTTTATTCCTTTGTAACAACATGTTGTGAGATACACATAGTAAACTTGAATCATACTTTACTGGTTAAGGGAGTTGTATTAGAGAAATACACTTATAAAAAAAGTCAGTAATATACTATATATAATAGTAAAATGGGGGTTTGACTCCTGCCTCTGCCCTGTGTGCATGGAGTTTGCATGTTCTCCCTGTGTTTCTGGGGTTTCCTCTGGGTACTCTGGTTTCTTCCCCCAGTACAAAGACATGCATTTTAGACTGATTGGCATCTCAAAATTGTCCGTACTGTGTGAGTTTGGGTTTGTGCCCTGGAATGGGCTGGCACCCTGTCCAGGGTGTTCCCCAGCTGGTTTCCCAAGTCTCCTGGGACAGGCTCCAGGCTCCCCTGCGACCCTCTGTAGGATACGTGGTACAGAAAATGGATGGTTGGAGCCTACAGCATCACTTTGGGATATTCACCATGTTAGATCAGGGAAACTGTGTGCGTAAACACAAATAAATACGCTATCCATCATATCTACTGTATTTGAGTAATTTTACAGTAAGCTACTAAAATTATTGCATTAAGGACTAAAACTTATTAATGAGTAACGTTTATGAACAGTGATGCTTGATAGTTTGTGGATCGGATTTTCTACATTTCTGCATAATTATGACGTAAAACATCATCAGATTAGATACATAGAACCCAATTAAACAAATGAGACAAAAATATGATACTGGGTCATTTATTTATTGAGGAAAATGATCCAATGTTATATATCTCTGAGTCTCAAAAGTATGTGAACCTTCGCTTTCAGTATTTGGTTTGACCCCCTTGTGCTGCAATAACTCAACTAAACGTTTGGGGTAACTGTTGATCAGTCCTGCACATCAGCTTGGAGGAATTTTAGCCCGTTCCTCAGTACAGAACAGCTTAAACTCTGGGATGTTGGTGGGGTTCCTCACATGAACTGCTTGCTTCAGGTCCTTCCACAACATTTCTATTGGATTAAGGTCAGGACTTTGACTTGGCCATTCCAAAACATTAACTTTATTCTTCTTTAAACATTCTTTGGTAGAACGACTTGTGTGTTTAGGATCATTGTCTTGCTGCATGACCCACTTTCTCTTGAGATTCAGTTCATGAACAGATGTCCTGACATTGTCCTGTAGAATTCGCTGGTATAATTCAGAAGTCAGTGTTCCATCGTTGATGGCAAGTTGTCATGGCCCAGATGCAGCAAAACAGGCCCAAACCATGGTACTACCATCAACATGTTTCACAGATGGTATAGATTCTTAATGCTGGAAAGCAGTGTTTTCCTTTCTCCAAACATAACACCTCTCATTTAAACCAACCATCTCACTGATTGAAAACACCTGACTCTAATTTCACCTACAAATTAACTGCTAATCCCAGAGGTTCACATGCTTTTGCCACTCATAGATATGTAACATTGGAACATTTTACTCAATAAATAAATGACCAAGTATAATATTTATGTCTTGTTTGTTTAATTGGGTTCTCTTTATCTACTTTTAGGACTTGTGTGAATTGTTTGATGTTTTAAGTCATATTTACGCAGAAATGTTGAAAATGCTAAAGGGTTCACAAACTTTCATGCACCACTGTATATGTTAAATGATTAACCAGGATTCTGGACATTACGCAAGATGATATCATCATCTTTTATACTGCAGCACTGTTGAATTGTCCAATCTGATTAATCAGACAGTTAATTTTCCGTAACAGCAGCTCTTATTCAAATCACAGGATTATATTAAAAGTAACTACGCTTCGCCTCAGGCCACATCACACCACCCTGATTTTGATTATTTTCCTACAACAGCACATCCCATCATGCCCCCCCCCCCACTACAAACTGTATCCTCATATTTTTGTATTTGATATAGCTCAGTGTTTCATATAGAACATGATTAAGACAACATCTTAATCTGTAATTACCACTCTTTGGGTCTGCATCTACAATGTTCTTCCAGGAGGGCTGAGTGGCTCTAACAAGCATCATTACAGCGTCTGGGTGAGATTCTGGAGGCAGCTGGAACTCACATGTGACCCCCAACCACTCTGTGGACTTAACTTTGGTCACCATGATCAAAGACTTTGGACCAGCAGCTGGGACTGGCAATTCAAAACACTGTGATTCAACAAATAGGGCTGGCTAGTGTGTGTGTGTGTGTGTGTGTGTAGTATGTGTGTAGTATGTGTGTGATAGTCATATGTTAGAAAAGACTGCTACTCCGGTGTAGAAAGTACTTTTGTCTTGGTGGCATGAGTGGATTTTAAATGTTTTTTTTTCTTCTCCAGATGTGGTGTGCTGTTTTAAGCAATGTTTAAATATTTTATGGCAAGCTAAATGCAAAGCGGAAAGCTTTATGTCTTTGGCGCCGTCCTAAAGATTTGTACACAAAGAAACATATGTCTATACCTCATGGGAAGCGACGTACAGTGTAACCAAAGTATAATTGTATATCTTTTCTTGGCCAGTGTACAGGAGTCAAGAAGGGAAGTGGTCAGGGGAAACACTTAGATGTGGAAACGCTGAGGTCAGAGCGAGAAATCAGTGCAGCAAAGAATTTCATCCCCCTTTGTAGTTCCATTTGCTTTGACATTGCGCTGTTGTTTGAACCTATGTTGAAAAGACAGAAAGAGAGCTTTATATATTTTTTTTTCTAAAGGCATACTTTTGAACCAGTGAGAAGCTGTTAAATCTCCTGTTTGGTTTGCTTTACCCTGATATATAGTCCTCAAGCCTGCCTATTTGCCCTTACTTCTTTTTTGTTCTTCAGAGCACCAGTGAAAAAGCGAAAGGTCTTGGCCGCATATAAACTAATTTCAAATGTCATGTCTTGTATGGCTTAAATGAAAGGAAACCTTGTGCTCGTTTGCCAGGGCCCGACTCAATGAATTTGTCAAAAATTTTATGATAATTCATTCAATTATTCCTCAGACATTTAAATGATAGCGAAGGCACTGAGGTTAGATGAGAGGCAGAAGGAAGCAGACAGCTCTTCTAATAATCCCACTCCTGATATTAGAGTGCCTCCAGAGGGCTTTTAAAAGCTCTATATCTTAGTGAAGACTGCTAAAAGCTTACTCCCTCACATATAATGTGGCAACATGCTCCTCCCCTTAACATAACCAAGGATATGCTTACACACTTAGCTAACATATTCACCTCTAGCACTAAGTGTGTCAGCATTTGGTTACACTTTCTATCACATACCTATCTATTCATAAAGCATTATAAATGTATTTATTCCATCACTCACTGTAGCGTACAGAATATCTTACATTGCTTGGCACAAGCCTGCGCAAATTCTCATAAGTAGTTATAGTTACATGTATAACACTGAATAACGAATATGTATATGATTGTATAATGCCAGGTTACATAACAGATTAGAATATCTGTTCATAAGAACACTATATACTGTTGTAATGCACTATAACCTAAACAAGCTTAGGTATAGTTTCATGTTTTAATGCATTATAACATACAGATTATTTTCTGAAACTGGAAATAAAAGAATATAACCATTATAAAGCATTATGCCAGGTCATTACAGGTTTAATTTATTGTAATTAAGACCAAGATGATTGAGTTTGAGATTAACACGTTAAAGTGTACTTGAATTATATTTAAAAGCAAGCAAACAAAAAAACAAACAAATGATATATAAAGACACTTGATATAAACAAACAAATGATTATAAAGACACTTATTTTAGGAATTATTCATATTATGAATACAGGATTCATTTAAAAAAAATGGTTTAACCAAACATTTTTCCCTGACAGAAAGAAATATTAAAAAAATGTATGTATCCAGCAAACACACTGTTTGACCCATTTAAAGAGAATGACAATAAAGTTGGTTCTCTGATCTTCTCAGCCCTCTGCCCTTTGCCCTCTCACCAGCTTGGAGCTTGGAGTTGGTAGAGGTCCAGGATGCCGAGCACCATTTAGATCCAGTGCAGAGGCTCCTGTGCCATGGCTAAGCTCCCCCTCTAGTGTTCACACGTCTCCATTCCTTACAGCTACACGCACAGATGCAGCCCTTTGGTGTTCAGCTCAGCCCACAGCTACAGATTTCCTAGCTCTGCTTGCATTTACATTGAACATGCTTCCAAGCACCAGCGCCTGCTCTGCTTGAAGCTGAAACACGTTGTTTTTTTTTTTCGATCATTCTTTCGATCCCATTTTTCCACACGCCGTATCATCTTTTCTGAACGTCTCTCACTATACCAAGCCTGGAAAAGAAAAACAGGAAAGATAAAGGAAAGTGTGTTTGTATATATATATATATATATATATATATATATATATATATATATATATATATATATATATATATATATATATCAGCATTCACCACATGTCAGATCACAGCAAAAATAAAAATAAATCTGAAGACTAAAAGAAAGGAAATCATACAAAAAATATACAGTCTGTCTCCTAGCAGGCATTGCTACACCAGCTGGGGTGTCAGCTTACTTCCCCTGTCCCTTCTCACCGGCTGCTGTGGCGGAGAGCTTTACAGTGACACACACAAGCTAGCCTGCGGGGTTGCTAATTACGCTTTCACTCTCCAAATTAACCAACTTTCACTGGGACCCAGCCTTCATCTGATGCGCTCAAGGAGGGGGGTGGCAGGGTGGGGGTGACAGAGAGCGAGAGAGAAAGAGTGAGAGAGAGAGAGAGAGAGAGAGAGAGAGAGAGAGAGAGAAAGAGAGGGATAGGCTAGAAAATAGAAACAAACCAATAATCTTGTACTTTGCCTCTTGAAGGCAAGAGCCCCAGCGCCTCTAATGTAGACAAGTCATTTTGTACAAACCGCAAGCGCCCATGGGGGACAGCGGAGCACATTGCAGGCCGCCTCATTTCAAAGATCTTTTGCAATCGGCAACACAATGGAGGCCCTCATTTTATGCTGCTACATCATAAAAGTGGTCCTTTTGTTACATTTCCATCCTTAAAAGGGCCTTAATCCCTTTCTTTTCAGGCAAGTCTATGGCAAATTCCACAGGGACATCCCATTCGCTGCGAGGGCTGGAGTGACCCACTCAGAAAGCAGCATGCGAGGCTTTGAGCTTTTCTTCTGCTGCCACTCTCCCGAGAACATTAAATCGTACTTTTCATTCCCCTCACTGTAGGGGGACGCCCCTTAATGATGACAGAGAAAGAGAAATTCCTCCACTCGGGTCCTATGATACCATTCTGCTGTCAAGCGGGCGTCTCGGCGGACAGAGAATCAAACATGGCTTCCTGCGGGTGGAGCGGCGCTGAAGGTCACGCCACAACCCGAAGGAGCAGGGGGAGAGGCAGCACTTCAGAGGAGCTGCCAGCTTTCCCACACCAAATTAAGTCATCTGTGAAGACGCGCAGCTCCTCGGCTTTTTCATCAGCGTTAGGGGTTTGTTTCTCCCTTAATTGTTTCTGCTTAGCACAAGGGGGAATTTCATCTTCGTTCGCACGTGATATTTTAGAATCGCTGCATATGACAGCAAGAGGGCCACAGTCTGGCCTCTGTGAATCTCATTAGCCTGCTGTGCTCTGACTCATACCTTATTGCTTGTTATTATTTTTTTACATTTCTCTTTTCTTTAAACAAAGATTCAGTACAAAAGCTTCTTGCTGCTCTGGCTTGGCTTCCAGAGCATATCTGCAGCTGATTAATCAGTTCAAAAGTGAGACATGCAGCTCCCGCCTGATCGCTCAGTGCCGAGTGCTTCAGTCGGAACAGTGTACTCATATAAAACACATGTCAATCAAGACTTACCAACCTCTGTGCTTCTCAAAATTCCTTAAATGCTATAATGAATTGTCAGATAATTCCAGCACATGTGCCTTTCTCTGGGTAATATGTAACACTAATGATAAATGTCAGAATAATGGTGAACACAGGTCCCACATCCCAAAGCTTCCCTTACTTCCCCTAGAAACAAATTTCACTGCTGTCGGCTCTCATTTCATGACCAGAATACTGGCCGACACCGCACAACCCCAAGCACATTCACACTCTTACACACGGTGCTAATTATTTATCAGTTGCTAAATAATTTTTAACCCAATACCGGGGCCAAACTGGTCTGGATGAAAATAGTAAACATGAAAGCATTATGTATTCAGACCTTGGGTAGAGACCCCCATATGCTGGAGTAATGCAGTGGGATTTGGCCAGGTGAAAAAGTCAGACAATGTTCCTGCAGCTAGTTGAACAGAGAGCTCAAGACAGTGTGAGGTTAGGGAGCATTTTTGCAACAAGCCTCACTCCTTTGTAATGGTTTTTTTTCCCCCTGTCTCCTAAGAGTTAGTGAGCAAGACTGAAGGAAACGTGTTACTGTGCATTGTGCTCACCAGAATGCAATTTCCACATCCCTATTTTGTGATCCCAGCTAGCCTGGAAAGCACAGCCACATGAGAGCCTTACAATATGCTTGCATTAAAAGTGTCCCTGCTTGTCATGGTTTGCAAGTACACTAAGGACTCAGCGACCTTGGACTGAACTTTTTTTTTGTCTGTAGAAATGATGGAAATACAGCAAAGACGCCACCATTACAGTAGACTTATCGTGTCAGCACTGACGGTCAAGTTTATTAAAGGTTAATGAATCATTGATCATAGTTCCGCTTTAATTCCCCGTTCCTTCTGTTGATGATGTTGCTTCAGCACAATGGCTGCAGTGTAGCACTGACACATGACCACAATGAGGCATTATACTAGAAATGACCACATCATTTGGCAGAAGAGAGAGAGTAGGTTTTTTAATTCACACACACACGCTGGCGCAAGTTGCCTGCTTCGTCACCCGCTATCACCTCTAGAACTTAAGTGGCCATGTCGATCAGTGACAAGCGTGATGCATGGGGTGTTGAAACACAAACACCGTCCTGCAAATTCATGATGCACCCCTTGTAGGTTCATACCAGCTGCCAAAGAAGATTTAAGCAGGTCAGACCTTCTCTCTGTGCATGTTTGCCTCATGTTCAACTGACCACTGAAGCTGTGATCCAGGAAAACAAACTTCCAGAGATGGAATATTTCGAATCAACCTGCAGTTTCATCCACTCAGTGATTCCATTTGTGCCACCGTAAGGCATTCAAAATGGTCGGTAATAAGTTGTGGTTTGATCCTGAGCTCCAGATGTTCTCATGTCCATGTGGATTTCTTCTGGATTCTCCAGTTTCCTCCCACCTCCCAGAAATAGGCCTGTTGCTAAATTGGCTATTTTAAATTGCCCCGAGGTGAGAGTGTTAGTGTGTGCATGGTGCCTTATAATAGACTGAAGTCCCACCCAGAGTCTAGTCCTGTCTCACACCCAGAGTTCCTGGGATAGGTTCCAGATTCATTATAACCCTGAGCAGGATAATGTGGTTACTAAAGATAAATGAAGGAATGTATTTGTATCACTGAATTTGTCTATACATTTTCATGACAGTAATACAATTATAATATGATTAGAGTACTACAAGACCATTTTAGCACCTATTTAAGGATTTTTAAGGAAATGTTCACTTCTGCTCCATTAAGAAATAATGGCCTAATATGAATGCCTAAATATATACTTTGAATACATTTAAATACCAAATTGTACTTTTTATATTGGCTAGTATTCTGAAGCTCATTTAGAAATAATCAGATTTTTTTTTTTTGCAATTTGGCAACACTACTACTGACATAATGTGATTATATGTTTTCAATAATGATGCATTTGAGACACTTGAAAATACCATGTATAAATGGCTGTCTACTGTGATTGGAGTACCCAAGACACATATAAATACCAAGTCTGAACAGGGCCTGAGAACAGTCTCTCCTTGCTTACTCATTCCAGCTTTCCTTTCCTTTTAATGAAATAAAAATAAAAAGTTTGGATGCTCCTGTGTTTACTCATATTAATGTTCATGCTCTATTGTAGGTCAGATGCTCTATCGAGCCGTCGCAGATGCCAGCTCATTTTCCATACCGTCGTCTTCATTTTATTTTCCTACAATTTATTAAGCAATTAAAATTCTCCTATTACACACCTTTTATGCTGTCTTTTTTTTAACAGGCAGAAATTATGACACCAAATTGTGCCATAATTATCATAACATTACACTAATTCCCAAAGAAGTATTTAAATTATATGGTTGGTTGATTGCGTGATGAATTAAGGAACCGTTCATGAGGAATGCTGAGAAAGAGGCTCATACAATTCAAATATGGATTAGACCTTAAAACAGAGGAAGGGAACAAGGCCGGCTTTGCACAATGAAGTGGGCTGTAAAGTAATAGTCTTTAAAGGCAGTGTTTCATTAAAAAGGCCTCAAAATGACACACAAACATTAGTGGCAATTATTTCAAATGACTAAACTAAGTGTCCTTCCCAATAATTGTCCATTCCACTGAACTTGCAGTTAAAAAGAGGACGATAATGTCCTCATCTCTACATCTGAGAGTGCCATCAACTCCATTTTGCTCTGATTACTCTGATGTCCTAGTACTAAGAGGAAGAAATTCATTCAGAAAAAGCAGAATATTCGCTCACTTTGCACTGACGCTCAGTTATTGTAAAGATCTAATTACTCTCGCCTTATATACAGGGAAAGATTTATTGCAGATGTCCCAGTCTACGTTTTTAAAACCACAGCCCACTGGAAAAAATAAAATAAAATGAATTCTTACAGTCTCAGAGTTTTCATACTGTAAGCACATTTTTACATTTTGTATAAAGTATTAAAAAAGTTAAACTAGAACAAATACTTAATACTCAGAAATCACCTGGCACAGGACAATATAAACTCACAATCATATATTTTATAGCAATAAATGTACATTTGGACTGGAATCGAAGGAATTGTAGTCCAAATATACCCTTAATGTAGACAATTTCCAAAATATAGTCAAAAAAGAAGCATTCGTAATATATCCCAGGCTGATTAAGGACTTGCTATGTTCACCATAAAAGATTTTGATCAAATGTAGTCGCTATTTCAGGTGAATTTAATGAAGCACTGGCATATGCACACACACACACACACACACACACACACACACACATCCATGCTAGGGTTGTTACAGTGTCACAGTCATGGTGTATGATCAGATAGTTACCTCACCACTGACTTTTACATAGTACTTATTAACATAATGATTTCTATCTATTTTTAATTTCATTCCTTACTCACGTGGTTCTCAACCTTTTTATCATCCCCAAAAATGTAGGTTGGCTTTTACGATCCCCTTCTTCTCTATGTCCCCTGAATCACAATATAGCACCCTCTGGTTCTGCGCACAGGGGATGTGGACTACACTGAAAACCCTTTGGCTGTGAAACCTAATACTTTTGTAAACATGGTACATTGCTACCTCTTCCACTCACAGCTTGTTCATAACTTTATCATACATGACGGCTTTCAATCCCATAGAAGAACATGACATTCCTGACTAGAATTAAATGAAACAACTATCTATTTTTGGTGAAGCAATAGCTTATTTTATTTTTTACAAATTTTTTTGGTTCAGCGTGTCACCTTTCCTCACAGCCGCTCTCTCTTCCAGCTTATAACAACAACGTGATAAATACTGACAGTGTAAGCGATTTTATGGAAACGTCGCTCTGAAAAATATCTATCTATGAAAGAACTATTATTTATCTTTTTATTTCATTTTGATTTCTTGTTATATGTCCACTTTGTTCAGTTAACACTATAGTACATTAACCCTATGATAGTTTTATACTATGTTATCATACCGCAAATTATTTTTTACCGTAACACCTCTAATATACTCACTACTTTATGTAGAACAAATAAGATAATAGAATTTGTATTAGTTTTAGCAGAATAGGAATCTTTCCTAAGACAACACTAATAATAATATTTTCATTTTTAAACGACTATGGTATTTCAGACGAATCTGTAAGTATATTGTGTCTCTCACTTCTTTTTCATTCTATATCGAGTGTAATGGTTCCAAAAACACGGCAGGGAGAAACTCCAGCCACACAATGCTCAGTGGGCCTTCGTATTCACTTACACCCCCTATTGCTTATAGAACCGAACAGGGCTTTGATCCTCAAATCTAATTGTTTAATGTTGCACAAACCAATTCCAAGCCTGATTGACTGCCTGGCCAAATAACTTCAAACAAGGCCTCAACTTAAGGGGGGAAATGAGGGTGCACATACGTTACCAGTTACAAATACACTGCAACCCCATACTGAAACTTCACATCTCTGATCATCTCTAATTCATCTCTGATGAATTAAGCAATTTATTTTTCCAATTGAGATATCACATTTGAATATTTAGGAGAGAAATTTTGTGACGAAATGAATACATCATTAAGACATCTGAAAACAGCTATTAGTATCAGTAGTAAGCACTTACAAAGCCCCTGTCTCAATACACAACCCTTTTTCAAAAATTTTACTTTCATTTCATTCTGAAGTACAGCTGAGCAAATGGGGGGTGTTTACGAGGCTGTGTTCCTGCAAATAGTGGCAGCACAAAAACAACTGCCGTGTCTCATTGTGCACGTGTGGGTGAAGGGGCTTTTTCGCACCATTGTCCGGAGTGTCAGGCGAAATGAGAGAGGGCCGTTAAGAGGCGCAGAGATGCAGTGGCACACCTGCTGGGCTGGCCCAAGCACAGCCGCCATTAAAGGCCGCTGCTCGCTGCCGGGCCCCCTTTGTTGTCAGTGAGCTGTTGGTGGCGACATGTTTGAAGTGTCACAAGTGTCACAGTCTTTATTAGATGCAGCACGACGCTGGCAAACGAGTGCCAGGGAAATAAAGGATCATTTATAACAGACAGCTCGGGCCATGCAAGAAAAGTGATTTAAATGAAGAAAAAAAAAAACTTGGCAAGGCTACCTGTGCAGTGCAGCTTCAGCATTAAAGTTTGCCACGTTGGCTAATGTCAGACTTGAAGGATCGGCGATGAAGCCATTTGGTCTGAGATCGTTATTTATGCACCAATATCAATCCATGTGTTGATTAAATTGTCTTTTAAGTTAACAATGACAAAGAGAGAGGCTATTACAGTGTCTACTCTGGCAGCGACAATGCAGGGTGTTCATCGCTCATAAGAGACTATGTTCTTCTTAAAACAACTCAGGATTTGTTTTTGTTGTTGTTGTTGTTGTTGTTGTTGTTTTCAGTAGAATTCATTTGTTATGATTTGACAAACATGAAAAACTCAATTGTAATCATATGCTAGAGTCCAAAATGCTGAGACCAGTATTTTTTATTATATTATTTATCAAAATCAATTGATAGACCATATTGAAATATGGTAAAATATATGTTATAATATCTGGTTTGCAGATTCAAATTGTTGTAATGACAATCATCCAAATGGTAGCACAGGTATCCCAGTAAATTATTCAGTTTGACAGACTGAACAGATAATGTGTTCTAAATTAATACAAATACCAATAGGACATGGACTACTGTTTTTGTTTTGTTTTGTTTTGTTTTGTTTTTTGCTTTTTAAGAAAGATTGCCTGAAAAGGTATCTGTTTGATATTTTAGAATGCATTTTATCTGGTTTGCTACTAAATCGTGAAAAATCACCAAGTACATAGGAAGATTTTACTTCCAGGTGATGCAGGCTCAAGAACAAATTGGTTAGAAAATATTGGGGAAGGTTCAAACAAAAAGATAAAAACATCTGTGGTTGAGTTTGGGTATAGTTTGAGTTTGTGGTTGAGTATATATATATATATATATATATATATATATATATATATATATATATATATACTGTATATCGATGCATATATGAATATTTGTAGCACTAAACAGAACCAGATACAGATAGTGCCATTGCGTTACACACCTAATGATAAAGAAGAATGAGTCAAATATAATTTGACACCATGAAAATAATTTTCATAACAAGGTATGTAAAACTCATATATATTCTTGGTAGTGGACTACCCAGTTTGGGCCCTACTGTATTTAAACTGATTTTATTCTTGGCACCTGACACCTGATATCAAGTAATTTAATCAAAAGTGGTCGGTGCTAAGTACAAGTATAATCAGGATCATCTCAGAGGCGCACTGTAATTTGTTCACTCATACCACATTCCACGGTGGTCAGGGATGTACAGTACGTATATGGCCATGTTGCATTTCAAAGTCAAAGTCAAAGTCAACTTCACTGACATTCCTTCTCATCACAGAAGTGTTGAGTGAGGGATGAAATATGAAATATAGTTTCTCCAGTGCTTCTACTTCTATACACAGCACTATCCAATAGACTATACACAGCACTGTACAATAGATTTGTAGGGTAAATGCTAATTCCAGACAACATTGAGGGATACACTGGGGTTCAGTGAAAGATGGTATAGTATTAGAACTGAGTAGGTCACTTTTAAATAAGCAAAAGAGCCATATGCTTCAATATACATGCACTAAATGATGGCATCCAGTCTAGTGATGAGCACTCCTGTAAAGTAATCCTGTATCAGGTTTACTCCTAATACACAGTGGACTCGTGAAGAGTGTCTATTGATTGACATTTGTTGCCAGCATTCATGCACAAAAGCTCAGCGCTGACAGAAAATACCCATAATTGCTCTCATTGCCACTTCATTTGAGGCAGGCAATTTTAGGAAAAGGCTCAGCGTGACCTCGTGCTTATTTAATTCCACAGTAATAAGTCCAGGAGGATATGATCACTGAGGCACATAATGGCATTCTTATCAATATATGGATCCATGTAGAATGGCTAGTGAAGAGATCTATGAAACATTTCAAAAATACACGAAACACTTACTCCGTGTTCAGTGGAGGTTGTTGATGAAACTCGGGTGAGCACATTTGGGCCATTCACCAGAGCCCCATATGGTATTCCCTCTCCGTGTCATTGTCTTGTTATACAGTCCTGACCAGCAGCCAGAGAGAGAGAGAGAGAGAGAGAGAGAGAGAGAGAGAGAGAGAGAGAGAGAGAGAGAGGCCACTGAAGACAGTGCACCGAAGCTGAACAGGGTAGGGTCAACAGTGCCATAATTACTTTCAAATGTCAGCCTACAATAAAATACAACAGTTCATCTGGCAGAGAGCAAATTAGCTTTGACCATGGCATAATTACCCTTTCTAGGAGAACCATTAGGAGAGATCAAATCTTCCCATCCAGGGTTTGAGGAAAGGCCATCAGAGTACACTCCACCTGACAAGGATGCACATTTGCCATTTGGCACGGTAATTCATTGTCCTTGTAATAGAAATTTTTATATTTGACTCTGGAATTGAAAAGTGTAATAACCTGCCAGTTTTATCCTAAGCATTTAAGAGACAGGGTTGGGTGATTCTTGGGTAACTTGCACCTGTAAAATGGTGCTGAATTTTCAGTATTCGAGACAAGCTAGATTTTCCCCTAAAAATACCATTGCTACATCTTATCTTCATTTGTATACACACAATACTCAGATGCTCAGTTTTAAAACCAAATAAAAGCCTCATTCCATTTGCCATTACAGAAATCAAACCACTCACAGACAAGTATGAAGTAGATTTGGGTCTAAGTGCACCAATTTCAAGACAATTAACCTGCCCATCACTCAAGTATCCTGCACAAAATCACAGTGACCCATTAGATACTGATAACCTTAAATCACTAATCACTGGCCAGCTGTTCAATTCTCCCCTAGATAAAATCAACCAGACACCCATTAGACACTTTAAATTGACTTTTTCAGGGACGCAAGGCAAAGATAACGCCTTAATGGCACTGAAGATGTACCACTATCTGCACCTTTTTAAGAAAGCAGATAAAGCACAATGTCCAACCTCGAATTACTTTCAGAGCACACATTCTCTCAGTCGGACTCGCACAAAGAAGCCAGAAATGAATAAGGCGGGGAAAGCAGGTCTTCTTTGTTCTCAGCATCATCCAGACTAATTAGAAGTATTGCAATCTCCAATTAGCTAATGTGTTTGTGCCGACCTTATATAGTACAGCTTCCAGTTAAGTCTGGGAACGGTTAACATTTCTAAACCTCTGTCTACAAATGTGAACATCCCACACCCCTTTAGTGTTTGACAAAGAAGATTTAGTACTTGTGCTGGGAAGGGGAATCAAGAACGTTACGGTTAAAAACGTAAATAAAGCAGTGGTGGCTTGTCCAAAAGTGGCTGATGGAGTGTAATCGTGGGGCAGTGAGTTCATGGCCCCATTTAGCTCCACAGAGGTATTATTGCAACTACTGGCCAAAAATGGGAACTAGAACAAGTGCTAATAGACCCCCATTACGGCAGGAATCAACGCCCCATGCTTACTCTCCATGAACATTTTCAGTAAAGGAGGAGGAGCAGCATTTTTTATGCCAATTTGGGCTAATTGTGGGCAAGGAACAATTGTTTGGTCTAGTTTCAGGTCTTCTGTGTGGCTTTTGAGATGTAGTTGGGCTGAAAAAGCTGGTAAACATGTGCTGTATTAGACATAGCTGTGAATAGCCTCTCAACTTAGTTTTGTTTGAGATTATGCCATGTTGTTATTAATGTAGTCCTGCTTCGCCAAAATCTATGGTGATGAGCTACTGCTGAAATAAAGCTCGATCTAGATAATTCTATCATTCTAGCATGTTTGCCTTCCACCTCTGGGGTTGGGGGTTCGATTCCTGCCTCCGCCCTGTGTGCGTGGAGTTTGCATGTTCTCCCTGTGCTTTTGGGGTTTCTACTGGCTACTTCCGGTTTCCTACCCCCAGTCCAAAGACATGCACTGTGGGCTGATAGGCATCTCTAAATTGTCTGTAGTGTGCAAATGGGTGTGTGAGTGTGTGTGCGATTGTGTCCTGCAATTGGTTGACACTCTGTGCAAGGTATCCCCCACCTTGTGCCCGTAGTCCCCCTGGTATAGACTCAAGGCTCCCCATGATGGTGTACAGGATCAGCGGTGGTAGCTTACTGCTTAAGACATTGGTCTATTTATCAGAAGGTTGTGGGTTCAAATCCCATTACTTCCAAGCATCCATTGTTGGGCCCTTGATCAAGGCCCTCATCTGCTCAGTTGTATAAATGATTGTTGCACATTGCCAAAGGTGTTACAGGTAAGCAGTATGGATAGATGGTGCTGACCTCGTTGAGCCAATCATTCATTTACTGCAATGCTAAGTGTTGCTGAGTAGTCCAAAAATATGCGTCCTTCATGATATATCACACGTTGTAATCCTCCCAAGATATGCAAACACACTTCTTTTCCAGTGTTTATGGGATTAGGGCATTGTGCAGGCATGACAAAGAGACAACAATGTGTCCTGCTTTTCTAACAGTGCCTAAGAGCGAGACGTCAAGCTTCAGTAATCATAGTGAAAGCCATTACGATCAATTCTTGTAATCTGATGTGTGTTTAACAGCACCTACAGTAGGTGCTGCTTATTTTGCGGCTGATTATTACTCTAAATTCAATGTGCTTTTTACTGCCGCTTGCTGGCACTCGATGAGCAGGTGAGAAATACATGCTGGATGATAAGACGCTTGGCCCGCCAGTTGGAAGCTTTTGGAGTGCTGAACAGGACGATTATGCTCAAGGAGCAGTATGTGTGTGTATGGACAGGAGGCGCAACCGAGGAAGAGCACCTCCCAGGAACAATCCCTGTACTTGCTTTTCACTTTCCTCTTGAGAACCGCAGCTTTATCAAATTACAGTTGGGTTGACTGTCAGCAAGGCTCCTGATTTGGCAGCAGCCACTGTGATTAGTCATATTGAATTATGAGTTCTGACAATGGCCTTTCCAAAGCATACGCACACACTTCCTCTCCCACAGTCCTCAATCCCCTTGTCCTGCATTTATGTTTAGTGACACACCGACGCAGATGCAGGTAAACCGGATTATACTGGCCGTTCCGCTGTCACA
Organism: Ictalurus furcatus; assembly: GCF_023375685.1. NCBI lineage: Eukaryota > Metazoa > Chordata > Actinopteri > Siluriformes > Ictaluridae > Ictalurus > Ictalurus furcatus. The sequence goes on from NC_071276.1 coordinate 8,310,007, forward strand.
CACAATGCAGATTGTAATTCTCATGCCTTTCTGACAATCTTGGCAGCTAGTGAAGTCACCTAACACTTCACATTGGCACCAAATAAAGGTCCAGGTGCAAATGAGGTCATATATGCAATTTGCCACTGGAAAATGCACTCACTGGACAATTTAATAGGAACACATTCATGCAACACATTTATGGCAATATCCAATCAACCAATCATATGGCAGCAATGCATAAAATTATACAGATACTGGGTGGGCAAAAGCTTTAGTTAATGCTCACATCAAATATCAGAATGGTGAAAAAATGTGATCTGAGTGACTATGGCATTGTTGTTGGTGCCAGATGGGCTGGTTTGAGTATTTCAGAAACTGCTGATCTCCTGGAATTTCACACATAGAAGTCTCTAGAGTTTACAGAGAATGGTGTGGGAAAAAGAAAAGAAAAGAAAAAAAAAAAACACTGATTGAGCAGCGGTTCTGCAGTTCTTGTTAATTAGAGAGGTCAGAGGAAAATGGTCTGAGCTGGTCTGAGCTGACTGCTAGGCTATGGTAACTCAAATAACCACTCTTTACAACTGTGGTGAGCAGACAAACATCTCAGACTGCACAACACATCAAACCTGTCACCAACAAGGATGTTTTTGTTTTTCTCACCATGCCACAGTCAGAGTCACTGATATAATATTTTCCCCCATTCTGATGTTTAGTGTGAACCTTACCTGAGGCTCTTGACCTGCATGATATTATGCATTGCTCTGCTGCCACGTGATTGGCTGATTGGATAATTGCATGAATAGTGTACAGTTGTTGCTACTAAACTGGCCAGTGAATGTTTTTCTAATGCATGTGTTCATTAATTTACTCATATGATTACAATGAACTGAAACGAGAGGCCACTGGTCCACAATCTTGCAGCTCACTGTCACCTCAAGAGAACTCTCCCATTCTTCAGCAGCGCTCAGGCGATTACAATCCTCTTCATTAATTTTATCTCGGACATAAACTTTTAATAAGCCGACAATCAGTGGATGGGACTTCCAGGGCAGTTTAAATGACTGCAACCTATAATTACAGTTCCAGGACTTGATTAGAATAATCTGATTGCAATTATTCAGTGATTTTCAACACAGGCCCCAAGCTAGATAACTATAATTCAAGTACATGTTCCTGGCTGGCTGTAAAACGGTGTTCTAATCCAGGAGTGGTAGAGAGACTGCACAGAGGGGAGGAACGTATAATATAAACGTGCAGTACGTATGTAGTATAGTGGAATAAGGCACACTGGGGTGTGAATTTAATTAATGTGCCAGCTCTGTAGAGGGCATTGTGGATCAAGGGCCACTATGGATCAAGGATCTACCCTATTCAATAATAAGTAGAGCGATACACATCCCAGTGGCGTGCACTGCAGTCACTGCACAGCTAATAACAACAGCTAGTTTTAGTTAATGGCTGACAAAAAAACCAAAAACACAGTCTCACCCTTGCTAAAGTGGATAATCACACTTGAATAAGAACTTGTGCTATAATCATAAAGACTGTACTGAGCTCATTCCAGCACAGTTATTCATACTGCACATCCTTCCAGCACACTTAGTACTGTTATAGAGCTGTAGAACAGTAATGATTTATAATCTAGAAGAGGATGGCGTCCCTTTCGAGTCTGGTTCCTCTTAAGATTTCCTCCTCATGTCATCTAGGGTGTTTTTTCTTGCTGTTATGTCTGGCTTATTCAGGATCTTAATATGTATCCAGATTTCTGAAAAAAAAATTGAATTGAATTGAATTGAATTGAATCAACCGTCTTGGGTTAAACTGTTTCAATGTTAAACATTACTGAAGTGCATGCATCTTTGATCAACTAAAACACACACACTTTTGTCCTGTGGGTTACTGTGAAGACAAATGGAATACAGAACCAATGTAAATATCATTTTTGGCTCTAACATACACGGTTTTCGAAATACATGCTGTGGAAGCCATTTACTAGGGCACAATTATGGTCATTAAAATCTTAGAAGAAACATTACACTAAGGCAATGACCTAGAGGTTTATGGTAGCTCATCTAAACCATGATGAAACAGTGGAAACCCAACATCATCCAGCCGCTCTTGTAAAGAGGCTAATTAACAAGGACACAACAGATCTTGAATTAAGAGTCATTTCCACAGCCAATATAATGACTAGATTAGTCTGGCTTCTCTCCCAGCAAAAGTACATGTAAGTGGGGTGATAGTGGCAGACCTGCCAACCTTCACACATTTTGAATAGGGGCTCCATATTTTGACACTACGAGTTCTCACTTAAAAATACACCAAAACAGTACTCTTCTTTTCTCCTCCAAAAAAAAAAACCGCAGCTGAACCAATCGATATATGAATCTGGCATGATTGATAACTGCATAGATGTTTTGAACGCTCCAATATTAATTGACACCACCACCTCCAGCTCTCATGTAGTAATCTTTTGGCCAGTACTCTTGTTTCATCTCAGTTTTCCCGCTGATGCTTTTCCCGCAATTACGCGGTGCCTTTGCTTCCAGTCAAGCTAAAGATATATTAATAATATCTTGAGTTCAATAATGTGAAAAAAAATCTATCAGTTTGAGCTGGCGTTAGATAAGTATTGTGTATAGTTAACAATATTATTAAAGATAAACCAATATCTCACAGAATATTTCCAGAAAATGGTTAAAAACAACATTTTCGGTAATTGCCAGTCAGTGCAGGCACATTTAAACAGTTGAGCAGCAGAACAGCAGTAAAAATGTCACAGGTTTGGAAGCATTTCAGTTCAATTCAATTCAGTTTTATTTGTATAGCGCTGTTAACAGTGGACATTGTCCCAAAGCAGATTTACAGAAATATATCAATTCAGAATATAGATTTTAAATGTATGAATTTGTCCCTAATGAGCGAACCAGAGGCGATTGTGGTGAGGAAAAACTCCCTGAGACGATATGAGGAAGAAACCTTGAGATGAACCAGACTCAAAAGGGAACCCGTCCTCATCTGGGTGACACCGGATAGTGCAATTATAAATAAATCCCTTCTATAACTGTGCTAATACTACGTGGTCAAATAGTGCAATTGTGTAACCAGGAAATTCATTAAAGTTTTTTACATAAAGTCTGTTTTGTTGAACTTCTCCACTGTTCACCGATGGAGACATGAGTGCAAAACTGTTTGTGGTAATTGCAGTGGTAAAGCTATAATAGCAACCCCAATTCCAAAAAAGTTGGGACGCTGTGTAAAATGGAAATAAATGTAAATAAAAACAGAATGCAATGATTTGCAAATCTCCTGAACCCATATGTTATTCACAGTAGAACATAGAAAACATATCAAATGTTTAAACTGAGGAAATGTACCATTAAAAAAAAAAGTAAGGTAATTTTGAATTTGATTCCAGCCCATCTTTACTTCTGAGAGACTCTGCAGTAGTGACCTGTTAACTGACCTGTTGCCAATGAACCTAATTAGTTGCAAAATGTTCCTCCAGCTGTTTTTTTTTTTTATTTTAGTAACACTTACTTTTCCAGCCTTTTGTTGCCCGTGTCCCAGCTTTTTTGAGACGTGTTGCGGCCATCAAATTCAAAATTACCATTTTTTTTTCTTAAAATGGTACATTTCCTCAGTTTAAACATTTGATGTGTTTGATATGTTCTATTGTGAGTTCACATGAACTGTTCACATGAACTGTTCACATGAACTGTTCACATGAACTGTTCACATGAATTGAGGTCCAAAGCCATCTTATGGTTTCTTATGGTTCATCCTCAGCAATCTCAATGATCTTTAGGCTGCCACATGTGGGACCATCCTCAGCAGCAGCATGTAACTTCCAGTTGATGAGAACTCCAACCAGTAGTAGGGCATTAGGATGGATCAGGCAGGTCCGGATAGCAGAAAGGGTCAGGATCACTGGCATTTTGAGAGCATCATATGTAGCTCGACAGAAAGGGGCGGTGTGTGTGTGTGTGTGTGTTATTATAAATAATAAGTGATTTATTTTCAGAAGAATCTCACATTTTTTGCATTTTGCAGAATTTCTTCTGTTACAGTCGTCTTGTTTATCTTTTAAACCTGGTTGATCCTGATTTCAGACAGAAATAAATCCCAAAAATATAGAAAATGTACAGATATGTTGCATTTAGTGTCTGCTAAATGAATAAATGTAAATGAAAATATAGCCCCTCACCCAACACTATTCATTATTCCATTTCAGGTCTTCAGTGCACTTAACACTATTCTAAGCAACATTACAAATTAGAGCATGGAGAATCTCTATAATCAGTGACACACTCCTAACCTTGGCAGATTTGGACAATAGAAACCTGAAGGATGGAAAAAGCAAATAAACTTAATAGGACTCTAATCTCATTAGCGTGTCCCATCCGCATGTCCACATGCGTCTGCTAATCCATGGTGCACTATCAGAAATATGAATGTAATCCTGCGAAGAGGACAAAGAGCGCAGAGTGTAATTTAATTGTGGTTGATCTGGGGGTCAGTTAGTTAATGTAATCCCTGAGAATATAAAGTATACATGCTATAATGTGTAGTTACACGTCATTAGCGTGCCGTTTCACCTCTTGTGAACGGATCCAAGCAAAAAACAAACAAACAAATGGATAAAGAGGAGACAAAGAAGAAGATAGGATTGTTAATGTATTCCCAACTCCTTTCTTGTCAAAGCCTTATATGGAAATCCTACGATGTACAATTCACCTTTCTTATAAATGTCGCACTGGCATATAAATGTCTACATCAAAACTAGCGGAAATAATTTAAGAAATTTATAAGACCCTTTACTTTCAAAGTCATCGGAACTTTTTAGAAAAGTGAGGAAACTTTCTTTTTTTTCTGTTCCAAGCTTTGTCTATTTTGGCCCTAAGAAATACATTGCAATTAAATCAGGATCAACCCTGGAAGTTGAGGCCAAGAAAGAGAGAGGGAGAGAGAGAGAGAGAGAGAGAGAGAGAGAGAGAGAGAGAGAGACTGAAAGAGGCAGGAAAGGAAGGCCTGGAGTACTGCCAGGACAGGCAGAACCAGCTGGTCCCTGTAAGCAGCAGCCTGATCATGGCCTCCTGATATCTCCTCCCTCAACATGGTGAAGCCGGCACACACCTGCCACATCAAAACCCTTTACTCCTCCAAGTGCAATACAAATTAGCTGTTGAACTAATGCCATGGTTCTGCAGCTTGTAGCCTTTTACTACTGACCTCTGCTATGGGCTACCAATTCATCACATGATTCCCTCGTCTTGTGTCCTAAATTTGTGAACATTTGCTTAGGTGGCCATTTAGGATTTTGTGATTGGTTGATTTTTAAATTTATTTATATATAACAGTGGCTCTGACAGTAGCATCGGCAAATCAGAGGTGCATATTGACACGCTTAATCTAATACGTTATTGTTTCTATAGTAACAGTGTAAACTGTATGTAATAAGAGATTTATTCAGCATTTATGGAAGGAGTCTCCAATGTCAGTAAGTTTCCATCATGGGAGAATCTTCAGGACAGAAGTGTTTGCGCTTTGTGGTTTTCTTGGTAATGAGAAGCTGCATTTTTTGTGTTATTATCTGAAAGAGAGAGAAAGGGGGAAAGAAGAGGCTGGTGAAGGAATAGCAATTTAAACCTGCTATAACATGAGTGATGAAAGGCACTAACTTGTAAATGTAACTATAAATGAATAAAAATGTATGATGTGCTACTGATCAATTAATAAATGTAATCATTGGTAAATTGTTGTAGTATCCATCCATCCATTTTCTGTACCACTTATCCTACTTGGAGTTGTGGGGGAGCCTGGGGCCTATCGCAGGGGACTCGGGGCACAAGTGGGAGGACACCCTGGGCGGGATGCCAGCCCACTGCAGGGCACAATCACATGCACATTCACACACCCATTTGTCAATCAGTGCACGTCTTTGGACTGGTGGAGGAAACCCCTGAGACACGGGGAGAACATGCAAGCACGGAGGCAGGGCATAGGTGGGAAAAACCCCCAACCCTAGAGGTGTAATGCAAGCGTGCTAACCACTAAGCCACCATGCCCCGTAATTGCTGTAGTATAAGAGGAATAAAAAGCTATGGGATGTGCTGTTATGGGAGCGTAATTAAACATTAATTTTAAGTAATTATCAACGACTGGTACTGTACATGCTATACATATAACCTCCTGCAAGCAAGTATGGGTCCTGCAGCACACCTGTGATAAACCACATGACTTCAACAAATGTAACACTGTCTGGAGTCTTGAATATGATTCATTAGGTCTCTGTTACTGAAATAAATGAGGAGATGGCCAGGTTGGCATTACAAACATGCCACTCCTCCAGGATGTATGAACCCAAAATGCGTATGCCATCAGAAGCCCAAAGATTAATTAGATCATCATTAGGTGCCTGTCGCCAAGGCCTCAGTGCAGCTATGGTTTTTTTTCTATATCACATAGCACGGATATGACAAACCAGAGCATTCCACCATGTGCAAATTGGAATTTTTTCATCTATGTGACTGACACACAATTGCATAGCAGCTGCTTAGGCAGTGAAGGTGAGCATATATTATGAGTGGCGTTGTGTGGAATGTCACAATGATCATTCCATATCATCAATGTTATTCATACACAAATCATTATTATTTTTTTTAATTAACAACGTTTCTATACATGAAGTCTTTGGATGCTTCCAGATCTAGATACACATCTAATTGAGTAAATATACATGATTATAGTGTATAATATATTATACTAAAGCTATTGCTGAGGTGTAGGATCCTTAGCGTCTAGTGCAAATTAAGGTGTAACGCAATGCCAGTGTATCTATATCTGTTTAGTTCTCTAAATATCTTTACCTATATATTTTTTTATATTCAAACCAGCTCACAAAATTTTCTAACAAATCTTTGTGTTCCTATTTCCCATAATACAAACTAACTAGCGCATTAACTTAAACCACCACAGCCCTGACCAGGCAGTCACTAAGGATGAATGAATGAACACCGTAAATACATAGTTCATGTTAACGAGTATGTTCTGTGTTTGTCCCGTTTCATATCTGTCCACATAACCACATGATAATTAAAACTTCATACACATGGGATTTTTTGTGGCATAATATGAGATCCCAGTGCCTTTGCACACCTATAGTATATATTTGGCAGTGGCGGCTGGGGCAGTTGTGGCTTACCGGTTAAGGCTCTGGGTTACTGATCCAGTTGGGAGTTCAAGCCCCAGCACTACCAAGCTGCCACTGTTGGGCCCTTGAGCAAGGCCCTTAACCCTCTCTGCTCCAGGGGCACCATATCATGGCTGACCCTGCGCTCTGACCCCAGCTTCCTGACAGGCTGGGGTATGCGAAGAAAACAATTTCACTGTGCTCTACTGTATATGTGACCAATAAAGACTCATTATCATTATATACAGTATCTCACAAAAGTGAGTACACCCCTCACATTTTTGTAAATATTTGATTATATCTTTTCATGTGACAACACTGAAGAAATGATACTTTGCTAAAATGAGTGTACAGCTTGTTTAACAGTGTAAATTTGCTGTCCCCTCAAAATAACTCAACACACAGCCATTAATGTCTAAACCACTGGCAACAATAGTGAGTACACCACTAAGTGAAAATGTCCAAATTGGGCCCAAAGTGTCAATATTTTGTGTGGCCAACATTATTTTCCTGCACTGCCTTAACCCTCTTGGGCATGGAGTTCACCAGATCTTCACAGGTTGCCACTGGAGTCCTCTTCCACTCCTCCATGATAACATCATGGAGCTGGTGGATGTTAGAGACCTTGTGCTCCTCCACCTTCCGTTTGAGGATGCCCCACAGATGCTCAATAGGGTTTAGGTCTGGAGACGTGCTTGGCCAGTCCATCACCTTCACCCTCAGCTTCTTTAGCAAGGCAGTGGTCGTCTTGGAGGTGTGTTTGCGGTCATTATCATGCTGGAATACTGCATACTGATCATGCTCTGCTTCAGTATATCACAGTACATGTTGGCATTCATGGTTCCCTCAATGAACTGTAGCTCCCCAGTGCCGGCAGCACTCATGCAGCCCCAGACCACGACACTCCCACCACCATGCTTGACTGTAGACAAGACACACTTGTCTTTGTACTCCTCACCTGGTTGCCACCACACACGCTTGACACCATCTGAACCAAATAAGTTTATCTTGGTCTCATCAGACCACAGGACATGGTTCCAGTAATCCATGTCCTTAGTCTGCTTGTCTTCAGCAAACTGTTTGCGGGCTTTCTTGTGCATCATCTTTAGAAGAGGCTTCCTTCTGGGACGACAGCCATGCAGACCAGTTTGATGCAGCGTGCGGCGTATGGTCTGAGCACTGACAGGCTGACCCCCCCACCCCTTCAATCTCTGCAGCAATGCTGGCAGCACTCATAGGTCTATTTCCCAAAGACAACCTCTGGATATGACGCTGAGCACGTGCACTCTACTTCTTTGGTTGACCATGGCGAGGCCTGTTCTGAGTGGAACCTGTCCTGTTAAACCGCTGTATGGTCTTGGCCACCGTGCTGCAGCTCAGTGTCAGGGTCTTGTCAATCTTCTTATAGCCTAGGCATCTTTATGTAGCGCAACAATTCTTTTTTCCAGATCCTCAGAGAGTTCTTTGCCATGAGGTGCCATGTTGAACTTCCAGTGACCAGTATGAGGGAGTGTGAGAGCGATGACACCAAATTTACCACCTGCTCCCCATTCACACCTGAAACCTTGTAACCCTAACAACTCACATGACACCAGGGAGGGAAAATGGCTAATTGGGCCCAATTTGGACATTTTCACTTAGGGGTGTACTCACTTTTGTTGCCAGCGGTTTAGACATTAATGGTTGTGTGCTGAGTTATTTTGAGGGGACAGCAAATTTACACTGTTACACAAGCTGTACACTCACTACTTTACATTGTAGCAAAGTGTCATTTCTTCTGTGTTGTCACATGAAAAGAAATTATCAAATATTTACAAAAATGTGAGGGGTGTACTCACTTTTGTGAGATACTGTATATACAGTGCACACCATATTAGTATTTTTATTTGCCTGTTTGTAACAAACTTTCTGTGTGATTATGACTATTGCTACTAGTGAATTTCTGCTTTTTATAAGTTGAGCAGTGAAAGCAAACACAGAGAGCCATCATGAGAGGACAGTTACAATGATGTTTTATCATTGTTGACAAGAGTAAAAAAAAAAAGCTCCACTCATCTTCAGAAAACTCAGTCATTTGCCAGATGATTAATACTGTATAACTGTATCTAATGAGGTCCTGAGGCAGAGAGGCAGAGAAGAAAAAGTGAAAGGATTCACAATCAATGAACTTATTACACTCTTCTTTTGAAATAACCATAGAGAGCTGGAACAAAAATAATTCAGAGAAGAAAAGTGGGGTCCTGGAATCAAAAGCTGTCACATCAAGAGTCTATTTTCGACCATAGAATTCCTTGCAAGTGGTTCTTACCCACATATAAAGACAGTGTGTTTGAAAGAAAGAAAAAAAGAGAGAATTGAGGTGAAAGAAGGCTATGGTGAATACGCTATATAGCAGAGCTGCCTTTTTGTATTTTCTAAGGGGTGGAGTCTTCAGTTCACAATTAACCTGTTTCCAAATAATCTGCAAGAAAAAAGAAAATTTACTTTTCCAACAAGAGCATTTTTTTCACAGTGTAGCACACACACACACACACACACACACACACACAGACACACAAAATCTAGAACTAAAAAGACGAAAGCGTTAGCTCCATTGTACTGGCCCACTTAAATCTCACTTCCAATTCACTAAATGTGCTATTTGACTTGGCAAGTGCGTTGGTATGTGCTGTAGGCCAGAAGGATGTCTAATCATGGGGAGTGCGAGTTTGTGGGCAGCCCCTTCTGGGCGGCATTCGCCTCAGCTCATGACCTTAAGCTAAGTGGGTGGTTCAGCCATGAGAAAAAGGAAAACAGTGCATAGTGTTAACCTTTTACTTGAACCTCATGCTCGATTTTTGAATTGCCTACAATGTAGAAACCTGGTATTGTGGGGGAAAATTGTAAAAGTGTCGGGGGGGGGGGGGGGGATTTGTTTGAAGAGAATTGGGTACTGCTAAAGGAGTTGGCAGGGATTGGTCTAAGGAAATGGCCAGGCAAACACTGAAAGTACTTATGTTTTCATTTTAAACATTTACAAAAGGACTTCTTAAGTGATGGCCCAAATTTATACTGGAATATCAAATTATTACTTCAAGCAAGGCAATTTTAAGCCATTTGGAAAACCAAATAAAACAACTCAATGCCTGGCTCACAGCACCAAGAGGTTTTTCTGATCTATATTTGGTAGTGGATCCAGTGTTTACGAGAGTTTCTGTCAACTCTTATAGTTACAAATGATTTGTTAGTCTCCAAATATAACCACAGAGGACAATAAACTAGTAGAAGGTGACAGGAACAGCGAACACTGTGTCTGGCTTCTACCCTCTCTTTTATACTAAAAATGGCTGCCCTTCATCTTTAAAATCCTCTGAGTAATAACATGACATCAGGATCAAAAATCCTAAGAGGCATGAATCGTTCACTGCCAAAGACAGTATTAATAATATAAAAAATAATTGAGGCATTTGGGAAACCAATCCTCAGACAAGATCAGTGAGAAAGGAGTAAAAGAAAACCCTCATGGACAAAATTCCATGATCCATTCCTGGAGTTTAATCCTACAGGACAACTGAACAAGCGGTCCATCTTCAGTAAGCACTTTATACCGGTCAGGGCCATCGCAGTGCACCATGCACCACACGTTCACACACTTCTTCATACACAGTGGCAATTTAGAGTCACCAGTTCACCTCGGGAGGTAGACGAAAACCAAAGAACCAGCAGAAAACCCACATGGACACAGGAAGACCATGTAAGACTCCATACAGACAGTAACCTGAGCTCAAGATTGACCCTGGAGCTGTGAGATAGCAACACAACCCGCTATGCTGAATGCTAGAGAAGCTGACACTTTTAAAAACATTGAACGATTTTCTTAAGTAATTATGACTATCCCTAAAGTATAACCCCACTCCTCTCTCCTGTTTCTTTCACACGTCTACACATCCCACTGGAGCCTTTTTTACACAGGATAGAAGAAGAGTCATGAGAACCATACAGCACTGATCCCAGTGATAAGCTGCATGACTTGGTGTATTTGTCAAAGAAAATGCTTAAACACACAATATCCTTGTCTGCGATGTAAATTCCTCTGACAACTCTATTTCATCCATGTCTTATTTTACTATGCGGTTCTTGGCAACCGCCTTTACTGAAACCCAAACACAGTTATTATGGACCTTCACTGGCTTATAACAGGACATTAGTCAATGCAAATGTAAATCTGGTAAAAGCAGGAGAAGGAAAAGGCACTTGGTCGGGTTTGAAGCAGCATGCGCTCTATAAAATTACACATCCAAGGCTAATGCATATGTTTGGTACCAGTGTAGCAGAAAAATACTGTATGTAATACAATTGTGTGGAGGGAAAAAAGGCCACTACTGACAATGAAAACCACTTTAAACTCATGGTTGTATTTTTTTTTTTTTATGTGTTAGTATTGACTATGGATGTGAGAAAAACATTTTTTCACTTAATAACAGAATAGCAGGATGTTCTTTAACCATGACTGATTTATGTGTAACTCTTGGAATGGCTTGTGGAAATGAATGCCTCAGTGCCCACACACACACACACACACACACACACACACACACACACACATACACACATACCTGTAACTCAGCTAAACCATCAAGAAAATGTGTCTAAATACACCAATTTATATCAATCCATTACCTTCCATCATATTATATCCATTATGTTCTTTGTATTCTTTCATCATATTTATGGTGTGATGATTTGTTTCTGCATTTAGACAACCTTGTATTTCATTTCACATAATTATATAAACCTCGCATGCCTGAATCAACAATCTGCAATGAACAGACTTTCTTTTATTACTGGGGGAAAAAAAAACTAAAAACAACAACAAAAAAAAACCCCAGACACTAACACACAATAATGTCTGCCTGCCTGTGGTAAAACTCAGAGTGACCCCTGGGACAGCTGTGGCTTTGTAGGGATTGTTGATCAAAGCTACAAACTGTGCTATTGACATTGACTTATTTTATCCAGACTGTCTAGTAGAGAACATTCCACTCATGTTAATGACTATAAAAATGAAATGAAATGCATATCCAGGAGGAGTGTACAGTATCTTAGTCCATGCCCATGGTCTGTAGTATGAAGGTGGGATGAGCTGACAACCTGTCTCAGTTCAAACATGTTCTCTCAAGTGGCTTCACACCACATATGTGTATGCCTGCCTCTCATTCCTGAGAGGATAGTGTAGGAGTGCAGGATAACTGAAAAGAAGACAGTCTGGAGCATTTTAATACTGACGGGAGGTGGGCCTGTACAATGAAAACAAGTATACTGCCACACAAATTAATTAGATTCATTCAAATGAAACATCTGTATGTCGACGTCCAGGACGTGACGAATGAGTGCAGTGTTATTCTAACTAAATCATGAAGATTTGCAACATTTGTATTAAGATAATGTTATGGCGTAACCCGGGTCAAAGGCAAGCAGTTAAGAGAACGCGCCAAATATGTGTTGAAGAAATAAGCTATGTCTGGATATATGGAGGGGGGCACGGTGTCTTGGTGGTTCGCACATTTGCCTCACACCTCCAGGGTTGGGGCTCAATTCCCACCTCTGCCCTGTGTGCATGGAGTTTGCATGTTCTCCCCGTGCTTTCGGGGGTTTCCTCCACATACTCTGGTTTTCTTTCCCAGTCCAAAGTCATGCATTGTAGGCTGATTGATTAGCATTTCCAAATTGTCCATAGTGTGTGAATGTGTGTGATTGTGCCCTGCAATGGGTTTGCACCCTGTCTAAGGTGTCCCCCACCAAGTTCCCTGGGATAGGCTCCAGTACAGAAAACGGATGGATGGTTGGATGGATGGATGGTTGGATGGATATTTGGACTGATGAACAACAAATGGTGGATGCATACATAAAAAGTTTTAAATGAGTTAATTATATAATGATTAAATTTACTGAGTGACAGTTCAGCCTTGGCGGTGCTTGATTTCTTACGATCTCTACCTTCACTCAGTAAAGTTTCATTTACATTTCCTCATCACTGTAGTTCTGAGCAATCAATAAAAGAGTTGAACAAGGACATTTTCAGACTTACACACACCTCAGCTGATGATTTGAATGCTTTTCCAGTTCCTTAATTATGTGCAGCAGCATGAAAACAAAGCAAACCTGATCCTAAGAAATCAATCAATAAATAAAATAACAATTTTATTCTGACTCATACTTGGTAAATGGAGAAATAGGTGTGAAAAGCGATTTCTGGTTTTAAAAGTCCGGGACATCTGGCAATTACTGTACGTATGCCCCTAGAGCGTAATCGAATCTTTACTATTTAAAGTAAGCTTTCCTGGCACAACCTTCATCACCCACTTGCTTTGGAGTCTCCAGCTCTTTCTCTCTGTTCATCCCTACCAGCTGCTGCCAGTCAGGGAAGACAGCAGTGCCAGGCGGTGTTGGTTTAGTGGAGCCCACCGGCACATTCCCCCCCCCCCCCCCAATCTAACCCCCCCGAAGACTGCAGGTCCTCCACAGCCTCGATACAGTCTGCTCCACTCGGCTGCACACGCAATCTGTTTTCTATATTACTAGCTGGTATCACTGTACTATGCACTATAAAACAGCAATTGAGCAGGAAATTAAGTTAGGTATTTGGCAGTGGCAAGGCGCTCTGTGGTCTTCCCCTCTGCATACAAGGATCATTAAATACCACAAAAGTTTCTTGATAAACTTCCATTGTTTCTCACACACCCCAGCCTCCGCTAGCTGGATTTATTTATTTCTTTTTTCATTACTGTCACTGCGTATGGGAAACAAAATATCCTAATGGGTGTTTGAACAGCTTGAGATGTGTCGGCCTGGGAACTCACTTCCCTGTGACAGTGAGCACTAGCGGAGATTTTTAAACATCGCTGTAGCTAAATATGGAACATTTCTCTCTCTCTCTCTCTCTCTCTCTCTCTCTCTCTCTCTTTATATATCTCTCTTTCACTCTCCCTCTTCTCTCTATATCTCTCACCCTCTTTACATCTTTATAGCCATCTTTCACTCTCACTTTTTTTCTCTTTATATCTTTCTATCTCTTTCCTTCTCATTTCTCTCTCTTTCACACACTCTCTCTCTCTCTCTCTCTTTATATCTCTCACTTCTGTCTCTTTTACACACACACGCTCTCTCTCTTTATACCTCTCTTTCTTCTCTCTCTTTCACACACTCTCTGTCTCTCTTTATATCTCTCACTTCTCTGTCTTTCACACACTCTCTCTCTTTATATCTCTCACTTCTCTGTCTTTCACACACTCTCTCTCTCTTTATATCTCTCACTTCTCTCTTTCACACTCTCTCTCTCTTTATACCTCTCTTTCTTCTCTCTCTTTCACACACACTCCCTTTTTTAGATTTTTACTTCTCTTATGATCGGACCTCTCTCTCCCCAATCTTTACATCTCTTACTCTTCTTTCTCCATCTCACTCCTGCTCTCTCTCTCTCTTTATATCTCTCTTTCACTCATTTTCTCTCTCTCTCTCTGTTTCACACACACTCTCTCTCCAAATTCTAATGCTTCTCACTCTATCTCTCTTTATATCTCTCTTTCATGCGCTCTCTCTTAATATTTCTCTTTCACTATGTGTCTCTCTTTATACCTTTATATCTCTTATTCTAATTCCTCTATCTCTCTCCCCATCTTTATATCTCTCACTCTTCTCTCTCTCTCTCTCTCTCTCTCTCTCTCCCTTTATATCTCTCTTTCACTCGTGTTCTCTCTCTCTCTCTGTTTTGCACACACTCTCTTTCTATATTCCAATGCTTCTCACTCTATGTCTCTTTATATATCTCTTTCTCTCTCTCTCTCGTAATATTTCTCTTTCACTATGTCTCTCTCTTTATATCTTTATATCTCTCACTCTTCTCTCTCTATCTCACTCCCCCTCTCTCTTTATTTCTCTTTCACTCTCATTCTCTCTCTCTGCTTTACACACACACACTCTTTCCATCTCTGCCTTTATATCTTTATATCTCTTATCCTAATACTTCTCACTCTTCTCTCTCGCTCTATCTCTCTTTATAGTCTCTTTCGTGCTCTTTTTATCTTTTTATATCTCTCTTTCACAATGTGTCTTTCTCTTTATATCTTTATGTCTCTTATTCTAACATCTCTCTCTCTCTCTCTCTCTCTCTCTGTCTCGTTCTCCCAATCTTTATATCGCTCACTTATTTTAACGCTTCTCACTCTTCTCTCTCACTCTATCTCTCTTTATACCTCTCTTTCATGCTGTCACTCTCTTTATCTCCTTATATCGCTGTATCCTGCTCATTCATCCCCCCCCCCCTCTCTCTCTCTCTAAACAGCTCTAATCTTCACAAACATAGTACAGTGTATTTAAACTAAGCTACGTTGGATTAACAGATGTGTAGCCATTTTCCCCTTTACCTCTCTCTCTCTCTCTCTCTCTCTCTCTCTCTCCCCCACATCTCATTTCCTTTCTGTTCTCCTATCCCCATTTCTTCTATTTGTTTTCTCTCCATCTCTCCCACATCCTTTGGTTCCAGTTTCCATTAGCTGGATCGAGTGAGAACTGGCTGCAGTGTGCAGTGTGCATGGTGGATGGTGTTGGCATGGTGACTGACAGTGTGAGGGCTGAGTGAAGTGTAGTGCGTACTGAGCAGCTCATCACTCACATGGCAGCTCTGAGTATGAGGACTGGTTTAAGGAGACTGGCTTTCTCTGCAATGAGCAAACGTAGGGTACTTTTCTCCACTGTCATTACCTGGGAGAATATTTTACCCGGGATAGGTTTCAGCCTAGTGACAAACTGAGCTATGATGCAGAAATATGATGCAGCCAGGACAACTTACCTGAACAACAGTCAACACACAGCATTAACATAGCACTAAAATACAGCTAATCCAGTTCTTTATTTCTGACACATTTCCAAATCGTCATTCCTTTCAATATAGGACAATGCTTTTGGCTATTTCGAGTGAAATTTGTTCAGAATAAAGTCTTTAATTTTGGCAAGAAATAATATATTACATTCACAAGGAGCCACAGAACAACAACTTTTCAAAGTTGATAGAATTCCATGCTGTGCTGTAAAGTATGAAAATAAATAATTGGCTTTTTTTTTTTTTTTTTTGCAGAATAGCAGCAGCATACAGTCACACTCCTTTCAGCCTTTTCAAAACACACGCTCCAGAAATCTTTAAAACGCAGAGATTTTGAACTCGCATATCAAAGCAAAAGGCCATGCTGATGCAAAATGTTTTCGGCTTGCAATCAATGTTTAATTGTTTGTTATAAAAATATTCGGCTCTGAGGATTTCTGGATAAATGCTGTCTAGTTGATTGCTCGCAGCTTAAGCATTCCTCCTGCTACATTTTTATCCGTGTGTGAATACCGCACACTTTCTCCTCAACACAACAGTTAATAGGACAGAAACCATGCTAATGATGATAATTAGCATTTGCAGTGTCATTTAGAGAAGCACACTAACTTAGGCATCAAAAGAGCGTAACATATAGAAAACTTGCACTGAATCCAATTTACAAATGCTACTGTAATATATAATAATTTCATACTTTCTTTTTTCTTTTTTTTAAAACATAAAATCATACACTTTCTAGTATTATTCACTCCCTATGTTAATTTGATTTTGACAAACATTGCCCAAATTTTATCTATGTCACAACACACATGGTAGTATAAACAAAGACATGTCAACCCAGAAGCGTGCGCTGTCGCAGTACAGACAGCTTAAGTGCGCTGAAAGGAGGGAAATACCTGACATGCTACAGTCTGTCACGACAAGCATCACTATAACAGATATTAATAGAGTTGGGGTACTCATTCCCGGACTCGAGTCCAATTATGAACGAACTCGGACTTGACACGGACTCAGACATTTTGGACTCTGAAATTTATCCGAGTGCAATCGAGTCCGCATCATGTCACGGGGCAGTGGTGGCTTGGCAGTTAAGGCTCTGGGGTCGGGGGTGCAAGCCCCAGTACTGTCTGGCCCTGGATTACTGATCAGAATGTCGGGGGTTCAGGCCCCAGCACTGATAAGCTGCCACTGTTGGGCCCTTGAGCAAGGTCCTTAATCCTCTCTGTTCCAGGGGTGCTGTATCATGGCTGACCCTGTGCTCTGACCCCAACATCCTAACACGCTTGGGTATGTGAAGAAAATAATTTTTTGCATATGTGATTAATAAAGACTCATTATCAATATCATTATCATGTGTAACATGAAAAGAAAGATAAAAAAATAAATAAATAACAACATAAAATTAAGATAACAAGAAATGAATGAATGTCTCCCTGCCTGACCAGGGGGCTTTCTGTGCGTACACACAGAAAGTCGCCTCATCATGTGAATACCGAATTGAGTTCTCTTTAGTGGCTTATTATGCTTGGATGGTCAAATGAATATACACATGTGTCTAACTCGGCCGTTTTTGGACTCGGACTCGACAACGGTGAACTCGGACCCAATACTAGATATTAAAGAATAAACACTTTGGTACATGCTGTTATAGGAGAATAATCAAAAAAAGGGGTGGTGCGATGCTGTAACCACCCCAGACTTGAATAAATTTTAACAACACATCTTAGACTATTATGGAGCATCCACTATACGAATCCATATGAATGAGTTGTTATTCAGTCCACAAAGGATTTCTCAGAGTTTGTTTGTGATTGTTGTGGCCAAAAATGCTTGATTTTGCTGTGGCTTTTTTTCAAAATACTGTGGGTTTTTTTGCGGAAAACCTCTCGAATTCGCAAAATTGCAATTGCATGGAATTGTTTTGCACGGTCTTTCCCAGTGATGTTTGGTAAATGAGACCTTTTAGCTGTACTCATGTTCGATGCACATGAACTGAAGAGGACTTTGGCTGAACGTGCGTTGTGATAACGTCCCATGACACGTCTTGGCCCAAATCTGCAGAAAATCTGTGGTAATTTTGAAAAATTACAAGCTCCTGTGAATATTGCGTTTCCTTGATTTTTCGTTAAGTTTCTGCGATCGCAAAATGCTGGAGGGACTGGATATTGTATATAATACATCAATACATTGTATATAATATATTGTTATTGTTAATATAACATATTACAATGAGTGAATTGATATAAACCTGTGATTTGCATTATAGGTAGCACAACTGTCTGAGCTGCTGTTATAGACAATTTATCCACACCTTCTGACCAATCAGATTTGTTGACTCAATATAGAATAATCGAATCGTTGATCTAGTGAGTAAGAGCTTAGAGGACAACGTGAACAGGAAGCAGGATAACCACCAGGATACCACTCCACATCCCAAATATAAAAGCAAGGTGAAAATGTGACAGTGAAATGAAGATTGTAGCCTGCTACCTCTCAATCCAATTTCTCTCATGCACACTCACACACAACCTGTTGTTGCCTCCAGGCCCCATCCAGCCAGCAGAGATAAGGAGGCAAACAGGGGATAAATCCCAGCAGAAGCAGGGGCTTGACGGACAGACAGGCCACCATTAACAATGCCAGGTCTTGTGAGAGCAGCGTGCTGATGGAGAGATACCCTGGCATTTGGCACCGCTAAGAAGTGGCCCTTAAAGATTTCACACTTCCAATTTCTTTGAATTATCAGCCATCTCCTGCCCATCAGTCAGCATGAGATGTCGAAGTCAAGTCAAGCCCAGCAAGTTTATTGACAAAGCAATTCAGAGGTGATGTTTCACAGCCTGATAACGCATCAGCGGAGCGCCGGGACAATGTCCAGTTAACGAGAGGAGCCACGCTTAATTACTGTAGCTGAAAAAAAGAAGAAACTGTCCAATGGAATTCAATTATTTTCTCTTAAACAGCTTTACTGTTTTATTCAACATTCATTATCATACAGCAATATACAGTCTCCTCCGAAAGCATTGGAACAGCAAGACCAATTCTATTGTTTTTACTATACAATGAAGACATTTGGGTTTGAGATCAAAGGACAAATATGAGACGACAGACCAAAATTTCAGATTTCATCTAGACGTGTTAAATGTAAATGTGAAATGTCTAAGTGTAAATATCGGGAAATGAAAGCTGAAATTCTGCTCTATCGTCTCATAATCATCTTTTGATATCAAACCCAAATGTCTTCCGTGTATAGCAAAAAAAAAAGAATTGGCCTTGTTGTTCCAATACTTTTGGAGGGAACTGTACACTTGGAGGGGACTGTACACTTCTGTAGCTATAAAAGTCTTTTTAAATGCTTTGCAAACTACCAGTTCTGCAGTGACACAACACTTATTGCCAACCTTTTTTTTTATTTTAAATAAATTACCTTTTCACCTGCTCCTTATAATGGACTGTATTCATAACTGCATCGTGAGGAGTCAGTAATGAAATTGCACATGTTGGTGTTCAGAACTCATATTTTTTCACTACAATATGTCACCTGTCAAGCACGTTTGACAATGTACATCCTCTCAAAACACTGTGGAATGGTATTTGAGGGTAATATTAAATACTAAGATATATGTAACATGACCACATTTCTTGACCACGGAGCTCGAAAGAGATAAAGCGACATCATTTTAATCCAAGGATTAGACTCAGTGGTGTAAATTTGATTTCAACTTTCAGAGACATACACTGCTCATAGTACCTAATCCATCCATCCATCCATCCATTTTCTGTACCACTTATCCTACACAGAGTCATGGGGAGGCTGGAGCCTATCCCAGGAAACTCAAGGCACAAGGCGGAGGACACCCTGGATGTGGTGTCAATCAAAGGATTGACACCCCATCCAGGGTGTCCTCCGCCTTGGGCAGATTCACACACTATGGACAATTTGGAAATGCCAATGAGCCTACAACACATGTCTTTGGACTAGTGGTGGAAACTAGAGTACCCAGAGTAAACCCCTGAAGAACAGGGAGAACATGCAAACGCTGCACACACAGGGCAGAGGTGGGATCCAAACCCCCAACCCTGGAGGTGCGAGGCACATGTACTAACCACTAAGCTACCATGTCCCCAGTAACTAATAAAATGGGTATGAATAAAAGTTCTACGTCATCAGCTGATCATGTAGCAGCAGCACAATGCATAAAATCATATAGGTACAGGTCAAGAGCTTAAGTTCATGTTCACTTCAAACATCAGAATGGAAAAAAGTGATCTCAGTGACTTTGACCATAGCATGGTTGCTGGTGTCAGATTTGAGCTGGCCGGATGTTTACAATCGTGGTGACCAGAAAAGCATCCCAGAATGCAAGGGTGTGCTTGTTTTCCCATTCAGGGTGTAGTAAAAGTTGATCGATCGAGTATCTGTGGGATGTGCTGGACAAACAAGTCAGATCCATGGAGACCCCAGCTCGCAACTTACAGGACTTAAAGGATCTGCTGCTAACATCTTGGTGCCAGATACCACAGCACACCTTCAGAGGTCTTGTGGACTCCATGCCTCGATGGGTCAGAGCTGTTTTGGTGGCATGAGGGGAAGCTACACAATATTTTTCTGCACATCTGCTTTCAGGCAGCTTTCATTTATTTGAGAATACAGCTATATAATATGCATCATGAAGTCATTAATGTATTGTGGGGGAAAAACTTATTTTACAGTTTATATACTGAAAAGTTAATGAACTATTCTATCAACTATTACCTCTTTGGGTCCACCAGGAACCCCATGAGAGAGGTCTGTTTTATCTTACTGGTACTCATACTTCTCACTGGTCTGGTCACTCCCTGGTCACACTGTCCTTCTCCTGCCTGTGTTAGTCAAACCATCTTGGTAGGTAGCTATATGTTAGCTAGCTGTCAACCATCATAACTTGTCTTTCTCTCTCTGCTAGCTAGCTTGTTAGACTGGCTAGCTAGCTGATAACCACATAACATAACAGTTTAGTAGTTAACTTTCCATTCCATTCGAGAAAACTTTGGAATTATCGCAGTCTTTTTCAAGTAGATTAAATAACGCTAGCTATCAATTACATCATTTAGGTCTCTATTCCTAACAATGTACACTTATGTTCGGCTGTCTGCTAATTGTTGCCACAAACATGCTCGTTCTGCACAAGCTAGCTAGTGAGTGTCATGCCAACTTGCAGAAGATAGAATCCCTCTGACGTTCATGCACGCGTCGTGTGAGTAGTGCAGATCAATGCATGAAGAGGAGACTAATTTGATTTTGATTAAATATTATAAATTAGCTGTATATTAAGCAGCATTGTTAATACTTCTGATAAAATAATATACAATACACACAAAATCAATGTAAATGTTATGTGGCATTAATACGAGGTAAAAGTGGTGCCACACCTCATCTGAAATTGGTGTGGCATTTGCTTCCCCGACACACCCTTCCTGCCGGCTGTGCCAGAACTCTTGTCAGCTGAGAACAGGAAGCTGAGGCTACAGTTGGCACATACTCACCCAAACTGGACAGTTGAAGATGGGAAAATTTGTGTCTGGTCTTTTTTTTTTTTTTTTTTACTATCTAGTTTTATTTATCTGATCGGTTGAATGAATCAATAAGCAGGTGTATACAGTGTATAATGTAAATGAACAAGAAAGAGAAGAAAGCACATGGTAGTTTGAGAGTACAGTTAAAACAAATCAAGTGTTCTGTGCAAAATATTATGCTTCCTAATGGATTTCTGTGCATTTGTATCTGTGTTAGTGAAATTAAATAGTCTCTCCTCTTCAGCCTCCCATCCATTATCCCAACACTAACCACTTCACCGCTAAAACCATCCTGTTCATAAATTGAATCGCAATTCTAATATGACTGTGCGACCAAACAATCCACTTTCAGAGATCTCCTTGCGCAGCGTTATGTTTAATAGAGTTAATAATAGGCAGCATTAGTAACGTGGGGCAGGACGACTTTGCCCAAGTGTTGTGTTAAAAGGATTGATGGGCTTGCATGCAGAATTAGGACGTGGGGGGGGGGGGGGGGGTCTCCAGATGCAGGCTAGTGCTAACCGCTAACAAATGGCTGCTCTCAGCAGAGGTTGCGGATGGGCTGGGGCAGACTGGGGGTCGATGGAGACATACATCAGGTGGGCAGATGGGAACATTCATCAGAGAGCCATGTGTGTGGAGTTACTTTGAAGTCCTCTAGTGAGAGGTGAGAAAGAGAGCATGGCCTAGACCTTTGTGTTTATGTAGCCACGCTGTGGCTGCTAGCACTTTTAATGAAGGATGGTGATATATGAGACTGCCCTGTTATTGAGAGAGACACATGAACACACACACAGGGTGAGAGGAACGGTATGGATTATTGAGACTGTATATGAGGGTGAGTTTTTCTGTCTTTCATTGAAGATAAAATTGTGCCTGTATTCTGTGTACATATAATTTAGTAAATGATCAAATTAAAAGTATTTTTCATTAGAGTATATTAGACTAGAGGTGATTTGGATTAGATTAGATTAGATTACACTACATTACATTAGAGGTGGTTTACCTTTTATTGGACTAGACTAGAGGTGGTTTAGTTTAGATTAGATTTGATTAAATTTAATTTGATGTTGTTTACATTACATTAGACTATTCAGATGTGTTCTACATTAGACTGGATTAGATTAGACTAGACTAGAGACTTGATTTGATTTAGATAAGATTAGATTATTTGCATTAGATTAGATTAGATGTGGTGTACATTATATTAGATTATACATGATTTACATTAGATTGAATTAGATTAGACTAGACAAGAAGTGGTTTATGTTATCTTATGTTACACTGGAGATTGAGTCAAATCTAAACTAAATCATTTCTAGTCTAGTCTAATCTAATTAAATCTAATGTAAATCATGCATAATCTAATATAATATACACCATTTCCAAAAGATAATAAAACTTTGATGAAATTAGATTAGAGTTAGATTAGAGATTATTTGTTGTTCAGTTTGATGTGGTTTAGATTAGGTTAGTTTATATTAGATGTGGTTTACCTTATATTGGACTAGACTACTTGATGTTGATTTGTTTACATTACATTAGAATATTCAGATGTGTTTCATATTAGACTGGTTTAGATTACAATAGACATAATTTGGTTTAGAGAAGATTTGACTAGTTTTATTATCTTAGATTGGATGTGGTGTACATTATATTACATTATACATGACTTACATTAGATTGAATTAGATTAGACTAGACTAGAAATGATTCCGTTTTAGATTTGATTCAATTACATGTGGTTTGCATTACATCAGATTGTATCAGACATTATCAGATAGTATCAGTGGCTTATGTTACACTGGAGAATAGACTAGACTAGAGGTGATTTATTTTAGATTTTACCAATTTTGATGACATTAGATTAGATTAGAATCTAGAGTTTAATTAGAGTTAGATTAGAAATTATTTGTTGTTCAATTTTACATGGTTTAGATTAGATCAGATTACATTTCATTAGAGGTGGTTTACCTAATACTGGACTAGACTAGAGGTGGTTTAGTTTAGATTAGATTTTATTTGGTTCAATAAAATTCAATTTGATGTTGTTTACATTACACTATTCAGATGTATTCTACATTAGACTGGATTAGATTAGAGTAGACTATAGGTGATTTGGTTTAGATAAAATTTGATTTGTTTCATTATCTTAGATTAGTCTTTTAAAATGTACTTGCACTATATATATATATATATATATATATATATATATATATATATATATATATATATATATATATATATATATATATACATACTGTACATGTACTTTTACCTGTACCTGTACTACACTGCAGAAACAGGAGTCAGATTGCTAATAGTCTCCTACAAACCTTGTCCCCAAAAACACAGCTACGGGAGGCACAGTTGCTTAGTGGGTAGTACATTTGGCCCACACCTGCAGGGTTTGGGGTTTGAATCCTGCCTCTGCCTCTGGAGTTTGCATGTTCTCCTGGTGGTTTGGGTATTTCCTCTGGGTTCTCTGGTTTCCTCCCCCAGTCCAATGTAGGCTGATAGGCATTTCCAAATTGTCCATAGCATGTGAATGTGTGTGCAATTGTGCTCTGTGATGGTACCCTACCCAGGGTGTCCCTCACCTTGTGCCCTAAGTCCCCTGAGATAGGCTCCCATAACCCTGTGTAGGATAAGCCATATGGAAAATTGATGGATGGACACAGCTACACTGGAACAGCTATATATACCTTACTGTGCAAAAGTTTTAGACACCCTATTTATTTTTAGTACAAACTTTGTTATAGATTTTTATTTTATGACTTCGACATTATCGAGTTGGATTCCCAAACATTAGTTTTCCAGCACAAAATTAAATGTTACAGAAAAATGTTTGTACGTCAGTAAAGAAAGCAGCAGATTACATAAGAGACACTTTTCAGACAAAAAACACAATGAAAGCTGCTGGATTTTGCTGCAAAAATAAGAAGCGAGTTTGACAGTCAAAGTCACTGTCAAAGAAGAACCGTGTCGGGTTCTGCAAGATGCTCAATAAAAGTTACAGCTCATTTCCTTATAAAACTGCACTAATTGTACCGGAGACTACTCTTTTGTTTCATTTACTACTGTTCACTGCTCATTACGGTATTCATTTAAAATGTAGAAACATTTAATTTCATTATTTTGAAGGCATCTTTGCTCTACAGTATCTGTGCATGTGCCTCAAATTTTGCACAGTACTGTATATATGTATATATACATATATAAGTTGTATACAAATTCCCCAAATTCTTTGTAAAGAATGTTCGTGAAGATTGAACCTTTCTCCTTTCTCACCTTTCTCAAGTTACTTTCATTGTAAGAATGACTCACAAGAAGAAAAAAAAAAAACTGCTGAGGTTTCTATTTGCTCCCGCTGTCATCCTTGTTCTTGAAGAGCAATTGTGAACAAGAAGCTCTATCATTTTCTGCCCAGCAACTCATCCATTCTGCTGTCAGAGTGACCCATCGAACTCCTCCAACACGAAGAATCCAACCGCTGTTGTCCTTGTTGTGCAGTTGCTGCCTGCCGATAAATTATGAATGCAAGGCGGGAAGCTGTAAAATTTGTTGTATCTTCTATTATCTCCATGTTAAAGGCCACAAAAGCTCTTCAGTGAAGTCAGCCATTAAGCAATGACAGGTATTGCTATCAGCCTTCTTTATAGCCTATTACCTGCGATGACAGCAGCTGCTGCACAACCACTGTACGGCCTATCACATTATTTGCAGCTAAAGTCAGCTACTGTGTCATTCCGGCTCATTTTCTTGACAGTGCCATCATAAATCCTTTGGGCTGCGGGGGGAAACTGTCGGCCAGCTCGATTATCTCCAGAGCCCGAATGGATCCTGAAATGTATGTAACAGGCAATGACTGTTATGGATCAGCCAAGCCAGGGCCATTCCATCTCTCTCTCTAGACCTTTCACTCGTTCACTCATTCTTTCCCTCTCTCGACTGAGAGCCGACTAAGAGGCCAGGGGGCGTGTCTGTCCACAATTTTATTCCATCAAAAAGATGAAATGGAGGAAAGGGATACAGGTTCGTAAATGATATGTTTACTGACTCTCACCTTTCAGGGAAATTGCTGGGGGTGGTAGAGGTACTGTATGCACATACTGTATGCCTTAAACACCTTATAGTGCACCTTATAGCACTCTGTGTCTATTTGTCATTACTAATAATAAAATAAATAAAGCCTGGGAAATGGAAAAAGGATCGTGTGTAAGTTTAACCAAATTCTTTAACAGGTAAAATACTGCATGCACCTGAATAGAGTCAAGCATGCTAGGATTAAAAAACCTGTAACCATAAATTATGAAACACACACACACACACACACACACACACACACACATATATATATATATATATATATATATATATATATATATATATATATATATATATATATATATATATATTAACTGTTACCTACAGAGAGTTATCTTACAGATAGAGTAAATTATTAAAGAACAACAAATACAAAAGATAATTCCATGTCATTTAAAATTTTAATTTAATTTAAGAACATTCATTTAACTAATCAAAAAATGTGTTAAGCCATAAATGTTATTCAACAGGGTTGAGTTTTTAGCATGAAATGTCTAAATACACAAAATATGGTTGAATAGTATTCATGCTAATGATTTGAAGACATTAAGGCCATTCTAATTATTTACTAATAATGTTTATTATTATTATTATTATTATTATTATTATTATTATTATTATTAAAATGTACTTTCAATATGTACTTTGGATGACAGGAGCATGGGACTTATAAGTATTACTGAAAATAGAGAATAAAACAAAGTGATAACTTTCTTTTTTCTTCACATGATCACTGGGAAATTTGGATGATGCAACTTCCTGTTAAACTTGTGAATTGTCGAATATTCCAAATATTTCATAGGGGTGAATGTGTTTAGATAACAGGGTTGAATATGAAGTTGTAGGACTCTAAAATGTATTCAAATCCAAACTTCTAATGGATGACTCAAGGATAAGATATTGCATGTTAAATAGATTTAAGAATTAATACAAAAGTAATACAATTTCAAGTGCTGGAACAAGGAAATGTGCTTTTGTCTGTAGATATACTTTTTTTTTTTTAGAGGTTTTGTGTTTAAATGTTTTGCTATTTATCTGGAATATGCACATTAGTTGTTGTGAAGGATATTTTCCTGTGTTTAGATGGCTTTAGGCAAGCATGCATCATTTTATCAAACTTTGAGGGTGCTCATATTCATTCAACTTCTGAAGCTATTATGTGTAATTAGTGTTAGGTTATACGTGTAGATTATACGATCATTAAATGTAAGTTAAAATCACTACAACTTTTTCCACCCAGTTTCTTCACTACATAAATGAGAAAGCAGCCACCATCTGAAATCATTTTCTCCACACAAAAAAGTGCAAAGTAGCATCTGCCACCTTTATTGCATCTGTTCTAAGTTCCATTCAGCTCTTTGTCCTTGCTTTGTGCTCTACTGTTGAGTTCCAACTATTTAAACTCACCTCCTACCTCCAGCTTGCTTTGTTCTCTAGCCTCTATAGGCTATAATGAGCCGAGAAGCACAAAACCAGGAAAACTTAATGAGTCATTACTACTGAGGCCTGCAACCGCTCTCACCCATCCTCCTTCACACTCTTAATCCTTCTCCCTCTCCCTCGCTCACTCCCTCCGAGCCTGTGCTCGCAGAATAGGCCTCCACACCTCCCTATCAATTAGAGACAATTAGGGCCTCACAGCTCCTGGTGTGGACTCAAATGGACTTCACAGCTCAAGGGTTCACAGCTCAAAGAGTGGCCAAGCTCAATGAGGAATGTAGAGGTGGCCCTTTCACTCTCTCTCTCTCTCTCTCTCTCTCTCTCTCTCTCTCTCTCTCTCTGTTTTTCTCTCTCTCTCTTTCTCCTTTTTTTCTCCCTCGTCTTTCAGAAGGAATGAGTCCATGAAAACCTCAGATTTGTCAAAAAAGGACAAAGTGGTCTTACTCAAAGAATGCAGGGTGTTTTATTTTTCTCTAACATCTTGTTCCCAGGCTGTAAAGTCATATTATATCATTGCAGCTGATTGTTAGGGGAAAGTGGTGTGGCGAAGTGCCACAGAATGACCTAAAGTGGCAGAAGGTGAGGCCTGATGCCACAGGGAAAAAAAAAATAGCGTATATCAGGATAGATGTGCAGCAAATCCGTTGGTAAAACCGCACATAGGTTTTTAAGTAGAAAGCTTCTCTGAAGTCATTCGTTCTCTCTATGTCAGCAGAAAGGAGTGTTTCTGTTTCTCTAAAACGAATCTGCAAGCTGACAAATGATAAAAGTGACAGTTTGTTGTAGGTATTGATTTCGCACTGAATCTCAGGTACTTTGCTTCAAAAGTGCTCATGATATCCCCAAGGCAACTCCAGCTTCATAACCCCTTTGTTTTACAGCTGAGAAACAGATGCTCACTCAGCCGAGTTTTAGTATTTAAGAAGAAATTTGCAGCTTTCCAAAGAAAGAAAAAAAAATGCCCTCAAAACTCATCCTGTTTATTGGCCTTTGAGGCTGTTTCAAGCCGATCCCTGTGAGGGTAAAATGAAGGAGATCACTTGGGTTTGAAAAGGTTTCAAATGGCAAAGCCAGCCAAAGGTGTCATTTCCACCTTCCAGACATCAATCTCATGTCTCACTTCCCCCGAGAGAGACGGCAGATTGCTACAGATTCCCCGACAGGAGCTGTGGGCTTTTTTGGGATCGAGACACACACTCACATATAAAGCATGTGGATAAAGAGGCATTTGGTATACACGCACACACACACACACACACACACACACACACACACACACACACATTTGTCTTACTATCCTTGTGAGGACTTTTCATTGACAATTATTAATATGCAATTAATTCATGCGATGTACCACTAAATCTAACCTTAATCTCAGTAGCCAAAATGTTGCTCTTTTTTCTTTCTTTCTTTTTTAATAAAAGCTGCAAAGTTAGTAAAATAAATCCTTTTGAGCATAAGACAAATGTTCCTGCAAATATACGAAGACCTGTCCGCCACCAAACACACACACAAGAAGAACTATTTACTGCTAGTCTAGGTAATATTAATAAGAAAACCCCAATCGCTAATATAACTTTAAAGAACAAATAAATATCTAACTGAGAGGTTTTGGATCACCAAAGGATCAGGCATGATCGGTTAAACAATTTACTTACACACGTTCCTTGATGTTGGAGTGATGCCCAAAAGGGTATCTCCTTTTATATATTTAATATGTATCTTGATATTGAAGTACATAAATGGACCATCATTCATTTTTTGTGTACAACTTTAAAGGTACACTATATGCACTATATTCAATACATGCTAAAAGTATAAAGGGTGTAAACTTATAAGCTACCACCATTTTTTTCTGTACATGACGAACAGAAAGTAACAAAATATTAAATGAGCTTAAAAAATAACAACATACGGTTATTTAAAAAAAAAAAAAAAATCCCAGCACACACACACACACACACACACACACACACACACGCTATATAGTAAAGGGTGGTTGTGGGGATTCTTGTTGGTTATCCACATCTGCTTCAAATACCTTCATGTCCAACAAATCCTCCTAGGTGTGACATGAAGACACTCAATAACTTCCTGACATAAGCCTTTTCCACAAACTTCTCAGTGACAGCAATAAAAGCAGACAGCCACTTTAAGATATAAAGTGTCCATCATGAAAATGTTCGACTCAATGTCATAATATACAATGCTCCATAAAATATTAATGCGGGCGGTAAAATTATGTTAGTTCCAATATATTAAATTGTCTATAAACTCATAGTACATCAGCGTTCATTTACAAGCAGCGGAGGAGAGTCTTCAGACCTGATAGCAGGTTGTGACTTCTTTTTGAAGTTGTGTTTATGAATACCGACTCAGGAACCTCTGCAAGTGCCTATAAATTTGCACACGAGCACGGTAAAGTTGATTTTGAGAACACAGTGTACAGCCCAACTGTCTCGTCTATGTGCTTCTAAGGAGTTTTAAAATGCAGTTCTTATTAAAAAAGAACATGTCTGGAGTAAAGAGGGGTTTTCGGTGAAGTGGTTGAAGTTCGTCAAACTTTAAAGGGTAACACTTTACAATAACGGTGCATGAATAATCATGCACTAATACCTGAATTAATTCTTAAACATGAACTAATGATGAGTTAAGGCATGGACTAATCACAGACTAATGAAGAGCTAATTTTAACTACAATGTGAGGCTTATGAACTCAAGAGTGAATTCTTGACCACCTTAAATACATTAGAACATGTATGTTAGTTAACGTATTCATTAACACATAGGGCTAAACTAAATCTAACACGCTCTATAAGTAAGAATACGAATTAAACATGCGTCATTTCAATTTGTTTATATAGTTTCCCGTATGCAGCGGCGTACACAAACATCACTCGATGGCATCGAGATGAAATTTTGGGGTTTATTTTTTGTGGATTTTTCTACGTACGATAAGGAGGATCAATGCTAATTATGAAAGTAATCCATCGCAGTAGGCAAACTATATAAACAATTTGAAACTATGCACATTTAATTAATATTCTTACTTATAGAGCATGTTTGATTTAGTTTAGCCCTACGTATTAATTAATACATTAACTAACAAACATGTACTAACATGTACTTAAGGTGGTCGTTATTCAGACATTCACTCATAACACTCATAGTCATAGTCGTAGCTATGGTTAGCTCTTCATTAGTGCGTGATTAGTAACTCATCGTTAACTCATATTGAAGTTAGCATTATTTCAGGTATTAGTGCATGATTATTCATGTAATTGTTATTGTAAATTGTTATTGTAAATCGTTATTGTAAATTGTTACCCTTGAATCTGGTTTAACTTTATGGCAAGTAGGAGGTCAATAGGAGTAGGAGGTCAAATATAAGAATCCTAAATGGAACAGGTTCGAGAAAATTTGACAAACTTGTCTGCTTTTATAATGCCGACATTTCATATCTGCATGCTAGTAAATAATATAATTTTTTGGATAAAGATTGGATACATTGTTATTTGGAACGTCTGACACCTGATCCATGCTAAACCTATAAAAGTGCAGTAAACACAGTAGGGCTGAAGCAGCGGTGTTAGCTTCCTTCGCTCGGCTGCATCCTGCTTTTAACTAGCTGACAGTGGAGATCTGTTCACACCAGCCGCCTGCAGTGAGAGGTGTTAAAGCACTACTTCAGCATCTGTCACAACATCATCTACAGAGCTTTATACTCCTGAACACCGGACCACTGCAAACACATACACTGCTTTAATTAATGATATTTTCACATGTGCAACTGAATTAAAGTAAATAAACCTAGTTTATACGTCCGCTTATTAGTTTTTATTGCGATCTTAATGAAGTTAAGAATCTTATCCAGGATGAAACAGTAATTACTTTGTTATGAATATGTTCCTCAGACCCACCATTTTTAAAGTGGTGTCCAGGGAGCCCCATGAGTCCGGGAGGTTTTTTTATTTATTTTTTAAATTTATTTTATTTATTTTTTGTACAGTGGAAACACAACTCACCATTATAGACATTATTAAATTTATTATTCGGCTCTTATAATTATAAACCTGTTTTGACTCATTGCTTCAATTAAATGGGATTCATCCAAACCTCAGTAACACAAAAACAAGCCAGGCTGTAAATAATGTCAACCTGGATCTAAATAAATACTTTTTACAAAGGGGTCTTTAAGTGGAAAATCCACGGATATGAAAAAAAAAAAATACCTCTATAACTCCAATTGTTAGATAAAATATTACTGTTCAGATTTAAATAATGTGTGTGGTATTAAAAGAGTTGGTTTATTTTCTTACAGTAAATCCGAGGGGGGCTGTGAAATGTATTTATTTACTTATTTGTTTGTTTGTTTTTTACAGTTAAAAGGGTCCAAGGTTGCAAACTATTCCACTTGCATTTGAATTTCAATGGAAAGTAACAATCAGTTATATTACAAGACTGTGATATTTTCCTAAACGTTCTGTTTTAAAACTGAGGCAGAAGGATTTCACATGAAGAGCCAACATTGTCCTCAGTGTGTACACTCATTGTTATCGAGTAATTAGCATGTTGTGCATTAAATGGCTAATCAGACTTTATTACCTGTTTGCCCTAACCCAAAAAAAAGGTGAAAATATGACACTCTAGTATATGTTTAGCTAAATAGGACGGTGGAATTAAAAATAGATTGGACCCAAGTGCAGGGATTATCAGATAATAATGAATTTCGAGCCAATTCTGCAATCTGATCCAGCATTGTATTGTAATGTAATGCTCTTTACATGAACGTGGAATATATAAGCAAATAAAACAAATTCAAGGTCATGGTTTTTAGAAGTAAATTTGACAAAAATGAACACGTAACATGTACTAGCGAGAATTCTCTTCATGTGTAATGACACTTGAAAGAGGTGTGTGTTGAATCGAGCATCAGCTCACACAGTGACTGTTGCTACTCAGTTCTGTCTGTCGAACTCGTTTAGCTGGAAGGCAGAAGCTGATAAAAGAGCAAGAAATGCTTCCTTCAAAACCAGGAACAGGCCAAAATCTGACATAATCCAATCCGGCATATTTTTTACAAGCTTTTGTTTTGTATTTTTTTGCGGTTCGTTTAGACTTCTGTTTGCTTCCTATGCAAAGTAGAAAACCTGGAATGACACAATTCGGTCATACTTGTATTCTGTACCGGCACTGATCCAACCAGCTTTTCCCACACACACACACACACACACACACACACACACACACCCCTACATCTCAACGAACTCTATAAGACTGAGATTAAACAACTGAGACCAAAAGACAGGGAAATTATATATATATATATATATATATATATATATATATATATATATATATATATATATATATATATATATAATTTTAACTGTGAACATAATGAAGATATAGTGGTTATAAAGATGAAAGATGTGTATGTATATAGTGTATATATACAGCACATGTTTATCATGTTATTATTTACTATTTTCAGTCCATTACTCCTGACACAGAAAGATGAACTTTATATTACACACTAGATGGCTGATTCAAAACAAACACTGGTCTCATATCCTACTATCTATGTATCTATCTATGTTTCTATCTATTTATCTATCCATGTATCTATCTATGTATCTATCTATCTATCTATCTATCTATCTATCTATCTATCTATCTGTCTATCTATCTATCAATCTGTCTGTCTGTCTGTCTATCTATCTATCTATCTATCTATCTATCTATCTATCTATCTATCTATTAGTTACTTTGTTTGTTTTGTTTTATATTTTCTATTGATGTGTTTTGCATGTTTTGACTTTTGGATTGAACAGTTTTGTTTAAACGAAAAATAAATAAATGAAGTGCTGTGTTTGGTGCTCAAAAGACACACACACACACACACACACACACACGCCTCACTTGTCCTACAGCCTACAGCACATATTACCTGCGCAGTTCATGAATGCCTTTTGTCTGATAAATATCCTGTTTCCCGGGAAATAACTTCATAACATCCACTATTATTACTCTATCCATACAGTATATACCCACAACATAATGTGTACACCCACCCCCTCACACACACACACACACACACACACACACACACACACACACACATACATTATATTGTTTATTCAGGTGAAGTTCCACAGTCTACTTTCTCACAAGGTTGAAATACATATCCCATAAAAGTAATATTGAAAATAAATGTTGACTAACTTTTAGGTACAGTGTGTTATACAATGTGTGTGTGTGTGTGTGTGTGTGTGTGTGTGTGTGTGTGTGTGTTGCTGAATACTTACCATGAAGAGCAGCATCCCAATGACAGTATAAACACACATGGACACTAAGCATTTGATCTACACAGGCTTTCAAGGCCAATATTGTGACCTTCCTGCAGTTTACTAGTCACCGATACAGACATACACAATACATAAGAAAGAGGCTAAAAAGAAAGCCAGTTGAACGTGTATCCTATTTGCAAGCCCAAATGCACAAATATTTCAGTTCTCAATAACACATCAAACTCAAAGCGGAGTCAGAAATGAGAGGCTACGCTGATATATCATTCTTCCAGTGTGCATACATTCCTTCTGGATGAGTGCCTTTGCTGTACACAAACACAACCCCATCCAGGGAGGAATGATGAAAAGCTATAACACCTATTATGAGGCAAAATAACAAGCTCTTATGAGCAGCTTGATTGTTTAGTGAATCATCGATCTCGGAGGTGTGTAAAGTAGAACTAAGTCTCCATTATGGGCCACCGGCTCTGTGGCGCGTTTGATTTTCTGTCAACATCCCTCTTACAAAATCCTAATGCACTCCGTTTAGAAAATACGCATCAGGCTAAAAATGGATTGGAGCGATCGCTCTTTCTTGAGACTGTGAATGTGTGTAAACCGGTTTGAGCCGTTACTCTCTTTCAGTTTAATCACCGTTAGTCCTTAGTTTTCCTTTCATGTCATGGTGAGAAAATCATCAGGAAAGAAAGCGCAGTGCAGTCGGGGCTTTGCGACAAAGAGAGGGAAAAAAACGAGGTTCAGCTCAGTTCAGAAATGCAGCGGCTTGCCAGCTGCTGTTTTTACACTGAAGCGCTGAAGGGAACAGGCATTAATTGAGAAATAATGAATAAACTCTGTAAAACTACAAGAGTACTTCGTGTAGTTTGTTATCAGGGCAGGTTTGTAGATGTTGTTCAATATAACACGCCGTGTTTTGAAAATGATCCGATTTGTCACTTTAGTTCATATGACTTTGCGTCAAAGACTGTCAGCACTTCATGTCTTGTCTGTCTCAATGTAATGATTTTCAACGTGTGTGTGTGTGTTGATGGAAGGACAGAGACGGGCAGGGAGACGAGGCTACGCCCTTGGTTGGCACAGGGGCTCAGCCTCCTGGGGAGCCAAGAACAGATGGTTATGGAACACTCCACTACTATAATG
The DNA here is from genome assembly GCF_023375685.1 of Ictalurus furcatus. Taxonomy (NCBI): domain Eukaryota; kingdom Metazoa; phylum Chordata; class Actinopteri; order Siluriformes; family Ictaluridae; genus Ictalurus; species Ictalurus furcatus. The sequence continues at coordinate 8,344,592 of NC_071276.1, forward strand.
GAGCTAAAACTAAGATGCCAGCCATTCTCATCAGTCTCTCTCTCTCTCTCTCTCTCTCTCTCTCTCAGTCTCTCTCTCTCTTTCTCATCTGCTTGGTTGTCCTCCACCAGCCCTGAGTCACAACCCTTCCGTCCTGCCTAAGTACCGTAATAAATCCACACCTAATGCTCTTCGATGAGGTCTCCTACATGTATAATTTTTCTTCTGTTATATTTATAATCTGCCACTTTAGCCTTGATTAGCGAATGGTACTCACGACGCCTGGGTGAGATTCTCTGTGACTGATGAGGACGAGTAAAAAGAGTCAGGGAGTCTAAGCAGGCAAGATGTCCACAAATTACACACAACAGCACAATGTGGGATTACTCTAAAGAGGTGAGGATTATCCAGTGTCATTAAATACTGCATAGCAGCATCTCAAACCATCATTTTACTCCAATAAACAATAATTTCCAGGGTCAAACAGAAGCTACTAATTAATAATGTGTGTATATGCTGTAAAGTCAAAACTATTCGTTTGACTTTAACTAATAGAAGATTGCAACTGCTTTCTACACTTCCTTTTGTCTATCTCTCTTGTGTGTGACACGTTTACTTCAGCTCACCCCTGCTACGCGGTGTTCATCACTTGAGGTTAATCTTACTTATTGTTAAATTTATAGCGCACTCTTCTGCACTCCTCATCCACTTTTGGCAAAGAAAAGCCACGTTTAGCTATTCATTATCTCATCGTGCAAACCGCTGTAGCCAGCTACACTAAGCCTCCTTTTATTCCCTTTAAAACACATTTGAAAACACCTTCATTATAATAATGTCTTTTGATTAATGGTGTTTATAGCAGCGGCAGGTCACATAAACTGCTAGGCCATAAATTAAACTAATAAGAAACTTGATAAAATATTGCACAGATGTACTACATTTCAATCCGGTTTCAGTATCATCCATCTTATAACAAAGCACACACAAAGTGTACGTTTGTTCTTAAAAGAATGAACACGAGTCAGTGATGTAACGGTAAATAATAACTCCATAGAAATGCTCCTTTTTGCATTCATCTCGATGTAAGAGCTTTATCCTAGTCAGGGTTGCAGTGGATCTGGAGCATGTCATGGGAATACACCCCGGATGAGATACCAGTCCATTATACGCATACACACACACTCATTCACACCAAGGGGAAATTTAGAGCAGCCAATGCACCTACTGGCATGTTTTGGAGGACTTTGGAAGACCCAGAGGTTTTCATTCATACATGAAAAACTCCAAACTATAATACTGTAGCTCCTGAGAAAATCTGCAAAACACTCCAAACATGTACACGATCACATCAAATGAACTAACTGAATTTCACAGTAGGTGCTTACACAGGTGCTGCTGGCTTGTTCTTGTTGTACAAGGTCATAATTACTCTGAATGTTTTTTCTTAAAATGCAAACCTTTCCATTGTCAACAATCAGTGAAGTTCTATTAATTCTGACCAACTTCCACGTAGACAAACGCATCACTTCCTGTAATTACAGACACATGTATTTGGGACTATGCACTGATTTGGAAATAAGTTCAGAAGGAAATTACATCGATACAGACAACAATATAAGCAATGTGCTTTTCGGAGCCATGCAAAAATGATTACGGCATGATTTCGTTTGTTCGCTATACGCACTAAAGCAGAGCCGTAAGACCCCAAAGCCTGCCGGGGAAATTAGCCAGAACGACTCTTGGTGAAATGAAAGTTAAATGCTGTGCAGAGTTTTGTGCAGGACTAATTGAACTCTGAAAGCAATGGACCGCAACAGTTAAGCAAACAGTTCATGTAAATATGAGCAACAGTTTATACCTAAAAAAAACCTGCAGTACAGCTGTACTGGATAGCTTTTAACAAATTACAGTACAGCAAGGTTCGAATTATCTTCTCATTATTTTCAGAACTGAAAATGCTGATTCCTTCCCAAGGTTTTGGAGTTTTAGTGGAATGGATCATGTCTTACTTAAAATGTATGCTTAGTGAATGAAAAGGAAGGATAATCCTACATATAGTCTATTTCTATAATCGATAGTCTGCCATTTATTAAATTTTGGTACATTTTCCACTTTTAACCCCACGTTTTAATGGATTGTTCAGTTAAGTGTTAAAACATGGCATTCAGTATTGAATTATTTGTTACCTACAGTAAAGTGTGTAAAGTGGGGGAAAATTATATATATATATATATATATACAGTACTGTGAAAAAACCCCACAATGAAGTCAAAGTCTCCAGAAGAACTTTGGCCTGTTCTGCAAGATACTCAATAAAACTTTCAGCTCATTTCCTTATAAAACTGCACTAACTGTATTATTTTTATTTGTATTTTTTTTTTGTCACACCAGATATTGTCTTTGTTTCATTTACTATTGTTTACTGCTCTTTACAGCATTTTTTAAAATTTAATTTCATTATTTTGAAGGCATCTTTGCTCTACAGCATTTCTTTGCATGTGCCGTAAACTTTTGCAGTATTATGTGTGTGTGTGTATATATATATATATATATATATATATATATATATATATATATATATATATATATATATAGACACGTGACCAACTTTATTCAGAATATGAGGTAAGCCTACTCTTAATCTGTGATTGATGATGATGTAGAGAAGAACAATTTTACCTATCAGAGGTACGGGAAAACCACTTGTCTATTTAGACTATTTTTCCGTTTAAAAACATCAACTTCATTTAAATAAATATAAATACACATATATTCTTTGAATATCGGTTGTCCGTCCTTCTTTGATTTATAATCAATTATAATCAATGACAATAGATGTATGATTGTTGCCTTGATTAATTTTAATTATTGCCTTTAAAATCAATGCTTTAATCTAAATCCACTAATCTATACACCCCTACTACTGTAAAGGATTAAAATCACTATGGATAATGTGTTTATTACACACTAAGTGGATGTCTGGTACTGTTATTAAATATAGTTTATTATTTAACACAACAGCACACAGTGAACACATTGAGCATTTTCATCACATCAGCATGTTACATTGTGGGTTATGACTAAGCAAATATGTGAATAGTCTGAAGCTTAAAGGCAGATTTATGTTTAATTATTTATTGAAAACATGAATAATCTATGACTAGTAATCATTTATACTATTATATATTGCTTAATCAGTTATTTTAAGATGGAAAGATCAAATCTGTCATCTCCCAAAGCACAAATATTCTGTGAAGGCACTTTGTTTTCATGCAGATTTCTAATTAGTGTCTAAACAGTTGTAGCATCCATGCTAAGATAAATCCAGCTAACCCCAGTGGTAAATACAGTAGACAGCTAAAGACAGAGAAAAAGAAATGGGGTAAAAGCTTTGTTGAGCGAGTCGAACATTTTAACATTGTCGTATTTCATCTAAAATCAGTGACAACAAAATTGCCTCGAGCACGCTTTTCTCCCCCCTCTTCACAAAGTTAACTATGACATCTGGCATGGGTTTATGAAAGGCAAGACAACAGACACTCCTGAAGCTCAGCAAATGTGTGTCATGAAAGAGAGAGAGAGAGAGAGAGAGAGAGAGAGAGAGAGAGAGAGATCTTACTGGAGGGTCCAAATCTAAAGAGATCAGTAATTACCATTATTTAAACAGCTTCAAATAACAAGTGGATTATGCCTCACTAGTCTATTGTCAGGTAAAAGCTCTTTTTAAATATGATGTAAAGCTTTTTGCAGTGGAAATTCCCAGAGCTATAGCACACAACACAGTGGAGATATCAACCTTTAACAGCAACCCAATCCAAAATGGTGCGTCTGCCATATATATATATATATATATATATATATATATATATATATATATATATATATATATATATATATATATATGAAAATTTTGTTGCAGAACCTTATTAATAATACTAATAGTACTTTATACTATTAAGTTATAAGGTAATGATAAATTACAACCCTAAGCCCTAATTCCAAAAAAGTTGGGACGCTGTGTAAAATGTAAATAAAAACAGAATGCAATGATTTGCGAATCTCATAAACCCATATGTTATTCACAATAGAACATAGAAAACATATCAAATGTTTAAACTGAGTAAATGTACCATTTTAAGAAACAAATAAGGTTATTTTGAATTTGATGGCCACAACACGGCTCAAAAAAGTTGGGATGGAGCAACAAAAGGCTGGAAAAGTAAGTGTTACTAAAAAGAAACAGCTGGATGTGAATTGGCAACAGTAACAGTCAGTAATATGATTGGGTATAAAAAGAGTATCTTAGAGAAGCAGAGTCTCTCAGAAGTAAAGATGGGCAGAGGTTCACCAATCTGCGAAAAAAATGCGTCTACAATTTGTGGAACAATTTCAGAATAATGTTCCTCAACGTAAAATATGCGAAGACTATGAACATCTCATCATCTACAGTACATAATATCATCAAAAGATTCTGAGAATCTGGAGAAATCTCTGTGTGCAAGGGACAAGGGTGAAAATCAATATTGCATGCCCGTGATCTTCGGGCCCTCAGGTGGCACTGCATTAAAAACAGCCATGATTCTGTAATGGAAATCTCTGAATGGGCTCAGAAACACCTCCAGAACTCATTAATGAATAACATATGGGTTTATGAGATTTGCAAATCATTGCATTCTGTTTGTATTTACATTTTACACAACGTCCGAACTTTTTTGCAATTGAGGTTGTAATAAAAGTCAGGGTTTTGTGCTTGCCATTCCGTTGATAGCAAATCTGTTCATAGTAACTAATTTTATCTTGCACTCTACTTTATTAGTACATACATCAGCATACCCATTCATACTGTAATAAACTCAAATGTAGGAATTTTTATGCGCCACTATGTTGCTATATGATATAACCAATATATCAATATGCTCAATGCCAGTGGGAGGCGGAGTCATTGTGCAATGGATGTGTGTATAATAATCATGTAATCATTTGTGGAGTTATGTTTTGCTTCTCCAAAAATAATTTTAAATATGCATGTTTAATGCTATTTCTGTGGCCTTCAGTGTGTTCGAGTGTGTGTTTTGTGCTTAAGTGTGTTTTCTGAGTGTATGTGAGATGAACAGGGTCTTTACCTCCACATAATTGTGTAAGGATTGTCATGCATCTCCCTCTTGTGGACCAAGGTGGAACTACTGCCTTTTCACTTCCTTATCTTTAGCACTCTCTCTCTCTCTCTCTCTCTCTCTCTCTCTCTCTCTCTCTCTCTCTCTCTCTCTCTCTCTCTCTAGCTACTGTGATAAACACTGATCTTCTTGGTCTACCTCTTCTCCAGGCTCTTTCTGCATGTGCAGCTCGTGTCTTGCACTCACGCCGCTGACCTCTAAGTCAAATATTTAAACGTTCGATTGTCAGGCCCTTTAAGGAACTCTTACACAATCTTCGCCATAAACAAATCGATCTGCCGAGTTCAAATGGCACGCTGAACATGAGAATGTAAACAGGTTCCTTTAGCGAGGACACATGCAACCAGAGTGCTGTAGAGTGAATCGTATGCAAATGTATGCACAGTCATATAGTTTGCATATATGCATACAGAGAAGGAGGGAATATAGACTCAGCTAGATAGAGTTCAGCTACTAAGATTGGAGGCATACACTTGCTTGCTTAGGTGAAAACTGTAGAGGAGAAACAAAAAACATACAGAATGAAGGAGAGTTCTTTATGAAGATTATACTGCAGTAGGCAGTTTGGTGCTTAGTGGATCTGAACCTCACATTTGCAGGCAAGGCATACACATCACGGCATGCATTCACACAAAAGCAGAGATAGCTGGCCACTGATATGCCAAGGCTTTTATACAAAGGCCACTTTGCAATATTTCATAGGATTTGTGATAAAGATTCTGGGTGATAATTGTGCACTATCATGTCATAGGATGCCCCGGAGAGAATGATAAATTCTCTGTGACCCCTCGTCAAGGCCGGGGGGAAAGGACAGCGTGCCCTTGCTGTTCCCTTAAGGGATACACATCTCACTGCACCCCCAACCTTGTTCATGGTATTAATATCCCCACACCAGACCCTGACAGTAGACCTTTATGTATGGTGCATGGGCGAATATAAATATGTATATATATATATATATATATATATATATATATATATATATACATATATATATATATATATATATATATACATATATATATATATATATATATATATATATATGTATATATATATATATATATATATATGTATATATATATATATATATATATATATATATATATATATATATATATATATATATATATATGTATATACCCGTCTGATTGAACAGGAGCCACACAGATAGACCATAGCTGCAGCACTTGTTAATGCCGTTTACATTTTTTTTTTGTTAATCTTTATTATACTTATTTTGGTGATGCCTCATCCTGCCGTAGACTACCATTTGGCTTTCTATTGCACATTTGCCTTTTGTCGTAGCCTGCAAGACGCAGACATTACCCGTAACATTCCCACTGGCATGTTCAACTGCACGTCTAAATGTAATGAAAAAAAAAAACACCTTTAAAATGCTCTGAGAGATTGAGAATGGACAAGGCAACAGCAGGCATGGTCAGCTGAGTCAGAGACATATTACCATGTCTCTAAATGGAGAGCATGTGTGGTGACACCAGACCTGTCCACATATCGATTGCTCCACTGGCTACAACACTAATAGTAGTCGAGAGCCATTGAACTTTAAAGCAAATAGTCCTTCTTCCTGCCCAGGGCAGATCAATACATCACAGTCTAGCCATACAGCATGCCTGGTAATACCTCTGTCTGTCTGGACTAATGACCTGAGCGCTAGTTACTGAGAAACAGAAAAAAAGTGTTCCTTCACCTGACTAAAGCATCTAGAAAAACAATAAAAACTATGCAGACTTCTATATTAAAACCAGTACAATGTTACAATGCATGTACAACAAATGTTACAACAAATGTAACTTGGAATTTTCTTCTGATAAAAAATATATACATCAGTTTATACAGGTTATTTCACTCCAGAGTGACTAAGGATGTAACCGTATACAAATACTTTATTCAAAAAGAACAGATAATGTCTTCTACAAATATGGATACAAATAGGAGGCACACTATTTATTTTTATGGTTTATTATTAATTTATTTAAAGAAAGCTTACATCAGGACTGGGATCCCACAGGACACAACCAAAATCATCTAAGATTTTTACTTTCATGTGGACACCAGCAGGACGAACAAAGAACACATTCATTATTATGAAAATGAAAAAAAAAATCTTCTGGTTTAGGCCACACCCACTTCAGGTTTCCATCCAAATACAAATATGGAGAATTGCAGCACAATATAGACACAGATACAGATACATATAGTGGCCTGGTGTTTCACCCCCATTATTACCACAAGTATGGGATTTTAGACTAAAAGTTTTGTCTGTGAATGTCATGGAATAATTCAAAAAGAACACAAAAGCAATGAGGAAAATGTTGTTTTCTCTTTACTGTATGGAAGTATTGTACATAAGACCTGACTGAGACCAGAAACTGGTCAAAGATTCTCTCTGTTGTTCCATTTAAGGGCATTATGACAAAACAGCTGCAAAACGGTTCAAACCTCACAAAAAAAAAAAAAAAAAAACTCTTTTCAACTAGAAAGATTTGATCCCTGTCCCATGTTCATCTCCCTCAGAAAGTAAGTGGAACACAGGAAGAAAGAAGAAACCAAGTATGCAGAAAAATGGAAAGTAGAGCAAGCAAACAAAATGGCTGAAGTCAGAGAAGGGAGCAAAGGGCTTGGAGGACTGTGAGGAGAGAGAATATGAGGCTGAGAGTCTTTTCCCCACCTGATCCCTACCAAATCTGATCTGAGCCCTGTACTGCTGACCGACAGGGAATTATTGCCAACCTCATGGCACAGTTAACGCAGTGGAAGTGTTGGACAGCTGCAGTGCTGATGCATATTTCACACTCCATACACAAGCTCTCCAGAGAGCAACACAGAATGATCGAAATGTTTCACCACTGATACTTTCTGCAGACTGTTACACATTCTTCTGAACTGAATTCCCAGACTCAACTAGCCAGAACTCTGTGTGCTCTGTGTCCGTAATAGACCAAATGCAGTGACAGAAAATGGCCCAAATGAGTAATTCCATCACACTGAGAATGAGGAGAATATTCTGAATTCAATTTGAGTGTCTGATGGGTCCGGCCTCCTCATTTCTTAATGTCACTTTAACGTCGCGCGTGTTAATGAAGAGACAGGAGGTTAGGCCTAACTCGGAGCCATTATCCACTTATTAGAAGCATTGACCCTAATGCTCCCCACTCCATTAAACTGTATGAGGACACGTCCCCTGCCACGAGCCAGAACGAGATAGACATGTGTGGAGATGAGAACCATCAAGCGTTCAGCTTGACTGGGCTGAGCTGAAGTGTGAATGCAACGCCGCCCCTGTCTATTCTGACACCGCCGGAGCGGGACACCCCGAATTCAACGCCCGCCAAGCGCACACACACTGGCACGCTCGCAACGGAACTACTGACATGGGTCACTAGCTCCTCTCATCCTCCCACTTATCTCCTGACAGGATGTATCTGTCAGGTTGCGGGCGAGGCAGGGTGGTCGTAATAGACAATTTGAAAGTGTGACGAGTGTTGGGTGGATATGAACGGCTGTTAGAAACAGGGGTGTTTTCAATAGTATGTAAGACCGCTGTCCATAGAAAAACTCACACAAAACATGGCAATGCTTCAGTGACTGCTTTGCACTTTGTCACCGTAACCAAATAACAAAATGTGAATTGAAAGCCTTTAGAGCTATACATTGTATTCGTATCTATTGAATGTCTAACATCTAACACAACGTCTATGCATCGTCCAACAACCTGACACACACAGCTGTCTTTTCAAAGGCCAGAGGAATGATGTGATTTCTTGTACTTGAAGGATTATTCTCATGTTTGGGGTGTTTATGTAACCATGATTAGAGCCACTCTGCTTAATTCTCCTTAAGAAAAAGGAAAGCATTTGCCACCGCAGGGTTAGTTATTGGCATTAGCTTGTCATACCTCTGATCTGCATAGTCACACAGCAGTGGCAATATATGTGGGAACCAATATATAAACATAAAAGGCTGCTCACGATGGAGCACATGATGAAGGGATTTGCTTCCAGTAGTGGTTGATTTCCCATTCACCCCCTCTGATTTCATTTCACATCATGTCATCTTGATTAACTTTAACTCCATGACTCGGAAGGCAGGGCTCAAGTCTAGAGCACTCAATATGGAGGTACTGTTTATTAATACTGTAAGACAATTTTGCTGCCCCTCAGTCATAATAATGTCTCTTATTACTCATAAAAAAGCCCAACAAACTAGCTAGATGGCTAAGGTCCAACATAGGAAAAGACAGGTCTTATGTTTTGGCTAAACTAGCATTTGCAGTCTGTTTCCCAAGAGTTTCCCATTCACATTGAAACACAAAAAGGATAGAACTCCCCATTCTGGCCATGTGCATTGGCTTTCTGACCTATGACCTTTATATCTCTTCTGCCATTTTTGTTTGTTCTGATAACATAAAGCTGTACCACTTTACAGTGCAGCTTAGTAACACAGCAGGAAGCAACCCTTAATGTTCCTCAATAATTATTACTCACTGTAATAAACTACTATGTTGACAACATTTTAATGATTCAGTAACAAATATTACATTACTATGCTGAGAAAATGGCAAACAGCGTGTTATCCAATTTTGAATCACTGTCAATCATACTGTACATTGTCCTTACTGCGTCATTGCATTAAGCATTAATAAATGAAATACTGATCACTAATTAATGTTGCCCTACAAGAATAGAGATAAGTAAATGCCCTTACTCGCACTATTGAATCACTAGTGAATAGTATCCAAAATCGGATAAAAAATCATTACCGTTTTGTCAGCATACGAATTTGATATTAGTTACTAAATCATTCCACTTTGGTTAGCGTAGTCGTTTATTATAGTCATTAGTAATTATTGAGGAACTACTAAGCATTAATTAAGAAAATCCATGTTGCAATGTGTTAGCCATAAATATAAAAAGCAGTCCAGTCATACATGACACTGAAATAAAATCAAAACGACATCATTCTGCCATCTTGGAATATTGGCGATCCAGTGTTTCCCGCACATAGATAATACTTTCAAGTTGCAACCAAATATATCTCATCACATGAAATACATTTTAAATATCAATCTGTTACACAAACATAGTGTTCCTTGCTTCTATTTTGGCATTGCCATGAATGCAGCTTGGAGTCAGGAGGACAAATCAACAGAAGCTGCTAATACACCGTCCTTTCCAATTAATGCTTGGATATCAATTGCTCTATGAGTTGGATTGCTAGTAACTTTCAATTGTAAATAAACTAACCAACTGCTGTGTTAGTAGTCAGTTTGGGTAAATTCACACTACAGCACCTACTATTTAACCGTGACTATATCAGGTAGCGAGGCCTGTGTTATTTCAGCTGGCATCCGTACTCTGGAATCACAGCTCTGCAGTTCTGGTTAATGGACTAGATTTAAAATCTTTCTGAAACTAATATCAAAAGGATTAAAGTACTCTGGATAATTCAAGTGTCCATGAATTGGATTGAGCATTCTTGGTTTGTAGTGAGAAGATTCATTGAATCTGCTGAAAAAAACCAAACCCTTAATTTAAAATGGAGTATTACAAAAACGCTAAGAATATATAGAAAACATAGCTCAAATAATTCTAACATCAATAATAATGGTATATTGAATTACCAATGCAGTAATGCAACAATGCAAATAAAGAGGAAATAATTTGTCATTGTCATTTGTAATTTGTCAGTTGCAGGAGTTCAACTGACTGGTGTGATAGAAAGAATTGATGTGAGTGTGATATCTGTCTATCTATCTATCTATCTATCTATCTATCTATATACACTAACGGTCAAAAGTTTAGACACACTCATTCTTTATTTTTCTCCCCACATTTTATAATAATAATAATAATAATAATAATAATAATAATAATAATGATATCATCAAAACTCTGAAAAACACAAATGGAACTATGGAAATTATGTTGTGATAAAAAATCCAAAATAAATAAAAATAATTAATATTTTGGCATCTTCAAAGTAGACACGCTTTTTGTCTAGAATTTCCAGAAATGTATTCTTGGCGTTTTCGCAACTGATTTCTTGAGGAATTCCCCTGAGAGGCTTTTTAAACAGTATTAAAGGAGTTCACACCTACGCTAGACGCTTATCGGCTGCTTTTCCGAATATTTCACTCCGAGTCGTCCATTAAAAAGAAATATTTTTGTAAATAAAATGTTCATTTTCTAATGAAAGAAATTAATATGTTGGCACGATTATATTTTTGTCTACAACACCCATTTCACACATTTAATCATACACCTTCAGATCAAAAGCTTATTAACATCATGAGAAACATTTCAGTTGAGTGTCTCCAAACTTTTGACCAGTAGTGTGTGTATGTGTGTGTGTGTGCGTGTATATATATATATATATATATATATATATATATATATATATATATATATATATATATATAAACACATTTCTATATCAAAATCTATAAAACACTAAAAAACACTAAGACTACATGACAGTCATATGTTGGATTTTTGAAAAACTACATTAAGTTCATTTGCAACACAGAAACTTCTTTTTTTAAACAATTTTTTTTTATCCATATGGGAGTGCAGATTTATAAATATGGGCTTTGGTGGCCATTTTAGTGTGGTTGGAAAGGCAAAACGTCTAAAAAATATTTGTTTTCAAATTTACCCGTAACTACAACTATCCCTCCAGAAACAATGGCCGCCGATAATCGTATGATTTTGCTCCACCCTGGTGAAGAAATGAGAAAATCTGGTATGACTGATGTGTTATTGGACTCCAAACATGACCTACATGATTACTACAGTGTTCACTGTCTTTAATGCCTCATAACTATATTTTGGTCTTGGTCTTTATTGCATCAATGAGCGCTGAAAATGACTACTATGTTGGACTGAATGTAGGGAGAAGAGAATTTGGGGATTTCCCAGGAGGTGAACCTGTCCTCTGGCTTGATGGAGCATGTGCAGCTCTACATCACAGCAAGCAGTAGTGCTACAGCTGCTACACAAACAAGCAGTTAACCCACAGCCTGTCCTTTTACGTGTCGGGATTAAATTAGCGAGCTGATACACATTTCAGCTGTCTGCTGTTACTGTTCACTTTATATAACACACTAACATGATTCTGAAGCAAAAAAAAAAAAAAAAAAAAAAAAAAAAAACAAGAGAAAAGGGCATAAAGGTACAGCAGCGGAGACAAAAAGAGATCACAGTGAAAGGTGTAGATAGAAGCAGATAGAAGTTGTGGCCTCTAGTGCTTTTCCAGTGTCTGGTTAGGAGGATGGCTCGAGATGCAAGATCTATCTGTAGCTCTTAGCAGGGATTACAGGGGCCACTTGTTCAGCAGAGCCCACTTCTCATTACCCCAGCCTGGCTCAGACACAAGCATGCCAGCAAAATCTGTCACCAGAGTCCAGCACAAGTGGCAATCCAAATTGAAAAAAGTCTGCCATGAGTGGAGGAAAGGGAGAGAGAGAGAGAGAGAGAGAGAGAGAGAGAGAGAGAGAGAGGGAGGGAGGGAGGGAGGGGGGACAAGAGAGAATGTGAGGAGAGGGGAAAAATGTGGTCGGTCATCAATTGTTGGCAGTAGATCGCAGGCGAAGATTATTGGAAGGCAACACTGGAGCAGATGTCTGATGAGTGTCTATTAACCTGCTTCCTAAACGCACACACATGTACACACACACACACACACACACACACACATACACACACACGCACACACACACTAACTCGTGCTTCCTGATTCCAGCTCATCATGATGTCAGACTGTGAAGACTTGGCCATTCCTATAGAGGGGCACATAATCCCTGAGAAAGAAAATGAGACCAGGTTTGAAGCACTGTTGATTTGTTGGACTTATTTATTGGCAGCTGATTCAAGCTGAGGCATGTCACTAAAGCCAGTAGTCCTTCAGAGAATCCTTCTCTTCTGTCAGAACTGAGCTCACAGCAGACTAGGAAAGGTTACCTCTGTGTCAGCCATCTTGGAGTGCTTCCCAAGTGTACACACTGCCCTGATATATTTGGAACAGATTTGTGTCTAATTGATAAGTGCATACAACGTTCAGCTCGACATAAGAGATTTGGTGTGCTTAGTGAACTCACAGAGGCCCAAGAGGCTTGGCTTTAGCTCCGTCTCGGCTTTGGCCGTGCAGTTGCCATATGGAATGTACTGTAGCCCGATCCCACGGCAGACATCTCCTGTCCAGATCCCTCAGGACAAACATTCAGCACTAAAAAATGAATATAACAGATTCAGAATCCCAGGATTCCCTTAAATAGCTCTGGAATAGCCAATGGGGCTTTGAAACAAAAGTCAAGCACTGCTTTCCAGACAATCCAGCTTATCGATGTATTGTGACGCAGTGTCCTAAACCACAGCTCTCATGGAACCATTGTTTCATTTTTTCATCTTGCTTCCATGTCAGTCTTGTCACTTTTCAATTTTTAACTCAGGTTGCAACTGTGAATACATCCTCATACCTTTCATACCTCAGTTGTCAGTGTTACTCAGTCTTGAATACGATCGTGTGTGAAAGTGTGAACGTGAAAAGTGTCAGTCTAAACCTACTGTATAGTGGACCAGACTGCCAGAAAACAAGACAATAGATCACATCACAGTGGACTCTAACACATTTATGCCAATACTCTTCTTAAATTATAGCATTTAAAACAATTGTAGCAACAGTTGCAGTGCCCTTCAGAGTTATTGCACCCTTCATAAAATAAATAAGCATACATGACTGTATAAAATTAACAATGGATAGAATAATTCATATGTTTAACTCAAACTCCTGGAAAGACTATGCTGTACTGATTTTTAGAAATGCATTCATCATAATGCTGTAATTCAACATCGTTTCCCCTACACACACACACACACACACACACACACACACAAACACACACACACGCACACACTTACAGACCATGGACAGAGACCATCTGAAATACAAATCATCTCCGCCCAATCATCATAGCCTGGGCAGTTTTCTTCCATTAAATCTATTTTTACAAGCATGCAATAAGCATGACCTGGACTGATACGGCTGGCCTGGAGCAATATGGGGAGTGGAGTTGGATGGCGTGGCGTGGGGGTGCAAGGAGAGACAGAAAAAGAGGAGAAGAAAGGATAGAGAGGAGAGTCTAACCCTTTCCACATCTGGCGCTGTATTAAAGTCATATGGAGTGGCCCAGTGCGGCAGCCCAATCAGGCCTGATCGGGGTGATGTCATGGCCCCCATCGCTGCATCTGACCCCCACCTCACACACACACACACACACACACACACACACGCACACACACACACACATACACACACACACAACACACACACAAAGTTCTGCAGATCAGCACTGTCAGAGCGCCAGCGAGCTGTCATCAACAGAGCCCGAGCGAGGGATGAGGAACGAAGGAAAGGGATAAAGGGATAGAGGAAGATGGGGAGAGGCAAATGTAAGGAACAGCTTGGGATATTTCATCCTGGCAGACAAAAGACAAGCAAGAGACAGAGGGACAGAAGAGAGAAAGAGGAATGAGAAAGAGCTAGAGATGGAGAAACCACTTTAGTTTTTTTTTCCCCCCAATGTGATTCCATGCTTTCGTTTTTTTTATGATGATTATTCCTGTAACCATCCTGTATCATGTAAATAACACATGTACTTTAGCTTCAGAGCATTTCCTTTATTATTTTTTTAAAGCTATCAAACAAGCTTCCAGTACATTCGGCATGTTTATAGTCATTGCCAGACGACTTGAAAAGCCTGGCCCAAACAAGCAATTTTACTGAATATTGTATAACATGGAATCCTTCATTTACCTGAACTGTACCAAAGACTCCAACCAGGCTCTGACAGATTTCAACTGATTACAAGTAAACAATAGCTGCTAGTGGCAGAATCAGTGTTTAGGGTTTTTTTTTTATTTAAATTGCAGCAAGTCAAACATGTTTAAACCCAATGTAATCATAAGGCTTTAGAAAGAAACTGAACAGTGTGCTTAGGGAACAGGTACATGGGCAGCATGCTGTGTAACAGGCAGCATGGGAGGTCTGGAGAAATGCACTATGGGCCCTTTCAGATGAACGCCGCTTTAGCCGCAGAGAAGTGACCCCCATGGAGCATGTCATTTGGATGTAATGAGGTCAGATTACAGGTTGGGTGGCAGGTTATCCCTCGTTCATTAAAGGCCCCACTTTGGGACTGGCTGGACGGAAAGAGAGGCGTGTATGTGAGTGTGTGTGTGTGTGTGTGTGTGTGTGTGTGTGTGTGTGTGTGTGTGATGGAACTCAATAACACTTGATTCAACATAAAAAGAGCCTTGGCGCCACCCAGATGCACACAGGCCGGATGCTGGAGAAGGCCAAGAGCAGCAGGAGTTCAGTGTCCAAGCCGCTGAACAAGCCGTGCCTTGTTCCTCACATTAAAGAGCAAGCAGATAAATCCAGAGCAATGCAAGCTCAGTGACTAGGAAAACCTGAGCACAGGAACACCTGGGGATCAATACGGCTTAAAGAACTCTAAGAAAGAAGCTGGCTGAAGGACAGGATCTCTGGCCTTGTTTTATAATTCTACCGATATACCTTTTCATTCGTTAATTCATTCATCATCAGTAACTGCTTTATCCTGGTCAGGGTTGCAATGGATTCAAAGCCTCTCTTGGGGACAATGGGAGTGAGGCAGGAATACAGCTTGGCTGGGATAGCAGTCCATTACAGGCAGGGCACTATGTACGTACACAGTCACACAATCATTCACACCTAGGGGCAATTTAGTGTAGCTAATCTATTGGCGTGTTTTTGAGAGGTGAAAAGAAACCAGAGAACCTGGAGGAAACCCACAGGGAGAAACTCCACAGAAACAGTAACCCAGATTCATGACTGGCACAGAGACCCTGAAGCTCAAGGGGTGATGCTGAGCCACTGTACCACCCTAATCTATACATTAATCTATATACTCCATAAAGGCTAATAGGTAAATATTTAATGAAATAAGATCTCCTGGTTTCCAAAATTTAGAGTTCATTAAGTCCAACTTATATAAGAAGAATACTTGCTAAAAAAAGTATGTAACATTCATTTATCTTAAGCTACCGCTTTATCCTGGTCAGGGTTCCAGTGGACCTAGAGACTACCCCAGCAACACTGGGAATGCACCCTGGATAGGAGACCATGCACACACACATTCACACACTCTAGGGGAAATCTAGAGTAACCAATCCACCAACCAGTATGAGAAGGAGGTAACTGGAGAACCCAGAAGAAACCACAGACACATGAAGAACACGCAAAACTCACAGACAGTTTGTAACAGTGAAGTCCTATCTAAACATTGAGACATTGTGGATTCACACGGTTCCAAACAGAATATCTCTCTTGTTAATCGAGTGGCATCATGAGTCTATTGCTCCCAATTTCCACTCTAAACAGATCACTTTCTAAGCTCAGGCTGGCATCTGTGCTGAATGATGTTTATAGAGCTCAAGTGGAATCATCGGGGTTACCTTTGCAATTATGCCCCAAAACGCCATTATCAGCCACCATCATCGTATACAGTTTTCCACACTTAAAGTCTCAGCCGCCTCGAATGCCAGAGCGCCTTTTAAGCTAATCCCTTAAGAGGCCTAGGCTGTAGAAGAGTTAATGAAAATGAACATGCTGAGAAAGCCACACGAGCCACTGCATAAATCAGAGCCCAGGCCTCCAAACTCTCGCTTTCCATACAGCATCAATGCTGTAATGCTCCTTCTGATATTATGTAGGCTGTAAATAACAATGAGGCATGATATTTCTTAATGCAGCTTTATAGCTCCACATAGACTGTGCTAATGGCAAGCTATATACTACGTCTAGTATGTGTCGTGCTAATGTATATTATACTTAAGCTGTACACATACATTTAGTAATGTAATTCACTTGCAGCTATAAATGATTACTTCACTGAAGTTTAAAATTCAATTGATTACTATTCATATTCCCAAACCCATTGGTGGATTTGTGATAGTGTGTTTAGCGAGCCACATCACCAAATAAAGAAATATCTTGGCTAATGAAGACAGTTCGGCATCGTCCCTGCCCCCCACCTTATTAGAGAAGCGGAGCTGAAGCGCAGTGGGTGCAGTTGATATGATCAGCCCTCTGACCCCTGCAGCTGTTGAACGTGAATCTCCCAGGGTGGCGCTGCAGCCAGGTTCAGCTGACCTGGGCAGGCTCGGGTGACTGATACAGGCTAAGCTAATAACAAGGACAGCGGGCTGACCTGGTGGGGGAGAAGTGCTGTCTGGGGCAAATATATTCCAGATATCCGACAGCACAGTGTGTAACTGGCTTTCTCATCTATGTTTGAGGAATTCAAAGGTGTGAAAGTCATAGGCATCGTGAAATGTTTTATATGCTTTAGCAAAGGCTGTGATGGCAGGATTTACTGTATTGCTCGTGATTAACAACATTAACACAAATCATGTTCTTTATACCATAGTGCTGGTTAAATAATTGGTTAAATAATTTTCTATAAAAGCATGGCTCTACATTAAATAATAATAAAAAAAATGAACATACTCATATGGTTTCTATAGTAACAGCCCATTCACAGGGACTTGTATGGCAGACACGCTACAAACTCCATGCCTAATAATAAAAAGATGAAAACAACATGTTATTTAACAAAGAAAAAATACATCCTTGATACAGTGAATTTTTCTGTAAATATGTTTATTTAATATTTATGGATGGAGTCTCCAGTGTCAGCGATTTGTAACCATCACAAATTTTTCCGATTTCTCAATAACAAGACTTTAAGAGAGATAAAAATAGAAGCTGGTAAGGGAGTGACTGTTTAGAACTGCCATAATGTAAGTGATAAAAAAGTATGATGTCTTTTAAATAATAATAATTAAAAAAGTAAATGTTGGTACATTGCTATGGTATAAGAACTTGTGGTAATAATAGCTCCACCTTGCATTGGGCTGCATTACACCCCTTCATGTATGTACACCTGGTAAGCTATACAGTACAAGTGAAAAGAAATGACATTACCAGCTGAGTGCAGTGAATGTGAGTATGTGTAGCAGTGGGCTATTTCACCCAGCTGTGTACAGGTAGTGTGAGGTTGATCATGGTGCTCACATATTGAGAACTTTCCACTGTGCCAATTAGGACACACTTAGAAATAAAAGCTCCCTTAATGATATCTCAATCGGGACTGTTTATAACCACATTGCTCCTGTTACAGCTTATCCACAGAACACACACACACACAAAAAATAAAAAAATAAAAAATAAAAACACAAACAAACCCCAAATATATAGTCAAGATTTGGTCTGACAAAAATAAATAAATAAATAAATAGCAGCCTCTGGCATAATTAGTGCAGTTTTATAAGGAAATGAGCTGAAAGTTTTATTGAACATCTTGCAGAATCGGCCAAAGATCTTTTGGAGACTTTGACTGTCACACTCGCTTCTTATTTTTGCAGCAAAACCCAGCAGCTTTCATTAAGTTTTTTTTTGTCTGAAAAGTGTCTCTTACGTAATTTGCTGATTTCTTTAATGACATACAAACATTTTTCTGTAACATTTAATTTTGTGCTAGAAAACTAATGGTTGGGAATCTAAAATGTTTTTTGTACTTGAATTGATAATGTAGAAGTCATAAAACAAAATAAATTTGTACAATATATATATTTACAGTTGGTAAAATTATGAAATACCTGGACGGGGCAGAAAAAGGAAGCTATCAACAGCTGCAATCACATTTTTGAGAAGGCAGGTTGTGAAAAACCCTCGAGTGACTGCAAAAGGCCTGCAGCAAGACTTGATGGCAACAGGCACTGAGGTTTCAGTGAGAACAGTAAGGTGCGTACTAAATGCAGAAGGTGTCCATGCCAAAACTCCAAGACGTACACCACTACTGACCCAAAAGAACAAGAAAGTCAGCTCAAAACCATATAAATAAGCCACAGAAGTTTTGTGATTTTGTTCTGTGGAGCGATGAAACAAAACTGGAACGTTTCGGCACGATGGATCAACAGTATGTCTGGAGGAAGAAGAATAAAGAAAGAACACTCTATCCACAGTCAAGCATGGTGGTGCCTCTGTGATGTTCTGGGGCTGTTTTGCATCCTCTGACACTAGAAACCTGCAGCGTGTGGAAGTCAAGATGGATTCATTGAAGTATCAGGAAATCCTAGGAGAAATCGTCATGCTGTCTGTGAGGAAGCTGAGGCTTTGTCGTCATTGGACCTTCCAGCAGGACAATGATCCAAAGTATACCTCAAATTCCACAAAGGCTTGGTTGCAGAAGAAGTTCTGGAAGATTCTACAGGGCCATTACAGTCACCTGACTTGAACCCCATAGAAACCCAAGAATATTACTGAACTGGAGGCGATTGCTCATGAGGAATGGGCGAAGATTCCTCAGGAACGCTCCCAGAAGCTGGTATCTGGCTATGCATCTCATTTCCAACAGGTCATAACAGCAAAAGTGTGCTCTACTAAGTACTAAAGATGCTTGCCATGAAGGGGTTGAATAATTTTGAAACTGGAGAAATCATTATATGTTGTATTTTCAGTTGAATTTGTGGAAACCACTTGAAGAATTCGTTGTGTTGAACTATTTCAATTGCTTTTGTTTGATTTGTTCATTGCAAACAGCTGAAAGTCTGTAAATTATGACAATAAACCTGATTTTCCCCAGATTTGCACTTATTTTCAGTGCAAAAACCACAAAAGTATTAAATACACCAGTGTTGTTGAGATTTTAGCAGGAAATCTGATCTGAAATCACTATAGCCTATCCATCAGCTTTTCAAACATACTTGCACATACACTCTGCAATGTGTGCAGTCATATATCCAGCATGTAGGTGGGCTAATCTTGTATTTATTGTTGCTGCTGTTCTATTAGAAAAGCAATGCTCATATCAGTCATCCGGTTCAGAGACAGAGAGAGAGAGAGAGAGAGAGAGAGAGAGAGAGAGAGAGAGAGAGAGCATTAACCTTCCCATACAGCCAAATGCACCGTCCTCACTGCAGCCTATTGACCAGAGCAATAAGCCATTCTATAAAGGGTATTAAAGTCGTTTCCCACATGCTACCTCAGCATCACTCATTGTTCATGCAAGCTCCTGCTGACCATGGGGGGGAGGGGGGGGGATGAGGTAGAGTGCAAGAAAGAAAGAAAGGAAAGGAGAAAGACAGAGCGAGAGATGGCAGGAGGCACTGAGAGAATTGTGGGAGAAAAAAACCTTGTGTGCTCTCAACTAAATTGCAACACTTTACACCGTTACACCAGTTAAAAGCGCTCCCTCTGACGGAATTGTTTTTCATTCCTTTCTTTTTTCCCTCATTCAGTTTCTGTCGCTTTCAGCTGTGAAAGGCGCAGTGATTATCGTGGTCACTCGAGGGGCAATTTTAGCTCTGTCAGGAGCGAGGCTGGAAACAGCTCGCAACCCTTTAGAATATATGCTGACTGCACTAGAGGGACTGCACTCTTTCGCGGCGGATGCTGTTCTATAGAGGCCACGCTAATGTGAAATAAAGGGGGTCTCGTGAACATGCTAGACTTGTGTAACGTTTTCTGTGGCCCATCTGCGTACTCCGGATGCTCTTGGTGTCAAAGGTGCTGGTGGAGACGTGAGGAATGTATCCGAAGCCACTAAAGCGAAATCTGCTCTGCAGTGAGCCTGTGTGACAAATGATTCCAATCTAGGCTGTGCGTGCCCTTGACTTGACCCTGACCAGCGCTCACAACCGAGCAAGTGCAGTCACCGGAAAAGATGTTGTGCTCTAATAAAGCTCCGGTCCAGGTGGTGGACGAATGGAGAAGTGAGTGAATGAGGGATGGGGAAGGGGGTTAGACATCTCAGGTGCAGGTGGATAATGAGATCGCTTGTTTGCTCAGTGAAAATTACCTTACAAGACCTTGCACTGCAGTGAGGCCATCACACCTACCTTATGAATTGGGCTAATTCCTCAGGGTGCGTGTTGTGTCAAGGACTGCAATCTCTTTTTTACACAGCAGCTGTATAGTGCAAACATGGAAATGGGCTCCAGTGGCACTCTCTTTCTTGCAAATTCCCTTTACAAAACGTTACCCCCACCTGAATCATAAAGTTAACGTGCCAAGCTCTGTGGTGGAAACGCACATCTCTCCGGAAAGGTCCGGATGGCATGCTGGGTATGCAAATGAAAATTCTCCTTTCCTTATTTTCACCTCATACCACCCTGCTGGCAAAGCAATCCCTCAGTTCTAATCCTTCCCTACTCTCAGTCTTACTCCCAGAATCACACCACACAGCGAGCTTCTGACAAAAACATGCCAATTCCAGGGCTAATGTTAAAAACCGAGCCGATTCAAACTGAACACACAAGAATGCATTGAAATATGAATAAAACAGCAAAACATGAGGGCGCTCCCTTCTATCGTAGACATTTTGGTTTGAAATGCGACAAAGGAAGATCCGAATTAAACATCAATTTGCACAAAACATCAATTTGTTCGTTGAAAAAAAAAAAAAAAACCCTCAAAATGGTTACTATTTGTTGAAGATTCTGACTTGTGGCCCTGGCTGACTTTGCCTGTACTGTAGAAAAACCTTTTCAAAACTCACACTCTCTGCCTTAAACAATAACCATAAACATGAGCGCAACGTGTTGAGTTTCGTTACTGCAGTAAGCAAAGCAAGGTTGGAGAAATTCAGCAGGCGTGTACAATGTGATCTGAGAGCCCATGATGAAATCCCATTGAGTTCTATCTGGTCAACAGCTTTAACAGAAGCAACATTAGCATGGTGTTGACACGCCACAGATCCTGCTCAGGAGCTGGAATGAACCGACAAGGCACAGGAGCAGCGAGACATCAGTGTGTTCTCGAGAGCAGACGAGATTGAAAAACATGTCACACGCTGCAGGGAAAGCAGGCCGTGCGTGACACCGAGAGTATGGAGACACGCTTTGCTTTGAAAGCTGCACTTCAGAGCTTGGTAATACGTAGGCGTGCAATTGCACACAATACGTGACAAACAGGGGTCATACTAATAACAAAAACAAAAAGAGCATACAGACTTGTACAAGTACCAGAGGCGATTTTATTTCATTATTATTATTTCTGGTCATCACATGGAACATCCTAAACTGAAGAACTGACCTAAAGGTGAAAACATACCTTAATGTAATTACATCAACTTAAATGCATGTATTGAGAGTAGTTCCAGTTTTCAGGTACATAAAAGGTTTATATTAATGGACTCATTATTACTTCTATAGTAATCACTTAGGGAGTTGTATGATGGAAGTTCTATATAGACAGAATAAATAAAAACAACCTCTGTTTTGTGAGAGGAGATGTTTATTTAGTATTTTTTGGACGGAGTCTCTAGTGGCAGTGCTTTGTAACAGTCACATCATCCGTATATCCGTATCACATCATCACCATTGATTATTTTCCTTTAACAACATGCCTTGTCATGTTTTATTCCTTAATTAATGAATCATATAACAGGTATATAACCAGACAGCACATACTGTTTACACTACAGTGCACAAAGTGCTGTTGAAGTCCAGCCAAACATATACAGATTCAGAGTTTCTGAAGAAACATGTTTGCCTAAAACAGATATCATTCAGTTATCTGCAATTTTAATTGTGGTTTTAATTATATATTTTTTGTGCATTATCCAGTCTGAGCTGTATCAAGTAGAGCAAGCATGTGTACATATCTCTACCCATGAGGTTTCACACTGAAATTCCAAGAAAATACACACAAGACACTAAAGACTGACGTTTACGGACAAAATAAATGATACAAATATGACATTATGAAGAAAATGATTGTACAAATCTTCCACACTTCTCCCAAAAGCACAACCCTAAGGTAATGATAATGGTGCTGAGACGCGAAACTGTAAGTCTGAAACTGTCTGTTCACTGCAGACCTCATGCTGAGATTATTAGCAGTTCATTTGGATATTTGCATTATTTAATTCATATGTTTATTATGCCATTCTAAACTTTAAACAATTATTATTATTATTTTAATTGTGATATTATAATGCTGCTTTATCCGTCTGCATTTTCTATCCCCTATTGTGTATTGTTTATTTTTCCACGCTTAAAAGCAAGTGTGGTGGTCTAGATGCTATTGAAAAGCTCTTTTTCTAACATAAGGGGTGGGGTGGGGGGGGGGTGGACTTTCCTTAAGAAACTGCTGATGTACCTTTTAAAATTAGCTCGCCAACTCGAAAACTGACCCATAGTTAATAAAAAAAACAACAACAAAAACTATAATGTCAGCCATGAGAGATGATGCGAGTTAGTGATGTATTAAATAGAGTAAGTTGTTCATCATCATCGTCATCATTATCATCAAGAATACAAATTAAAACAACAACAACAACAACAACAACAACAAAACAAACCCAACAACAAAAGCTCTTTGCTCACTCTGTCAGTGTCATAGCAGAATGCAAGAGATGCATTTTCAGAGAACAACAGAGATGGTGTGTGTGTGTGTGTGTGTGTGTGTGTGTGTGTGTGTGTGTGCATTTTTTTTTTTTTTGCCAATGCAGAGGACTACATCAAAGAGGTTTCCTTTGCCCTCTTAAGATGATGAAAATAAGGCAGGCTTTAAAAAACCTGACCCTTGCGGAACAGTGAACATGCAGGTGGGAAGATTAATGCCGGCACAAAGTCAGCACTCAGACTTGTGCGTATCAATGGCTTTTCGATTCACTTATGCTTTATAACAGGCAAGGTCAAAAAAGCAATTTGTGCAATACGAGAAATAAATAAAATATGCTGGGAGTGAATGTAATAAAATAGAGCAAATATGGGGCTGTGGGGAGAAGAAAGGAGGAAAGATGAGTGAGGCACAAAAATTTTCAGCTAATTTTAGACAACATCAATATTTTTTTTTTCTTTTAAATTTGCATTTGGTTAATTGAAATGGAGTACTGGGTGATGCCATTAACATGGACTTCTACTCTTAATAGTTTTCCAAAACCTTGCCTAGTACTGTATTATCATTGTTATGTGCTTAATTTGACTATGGTCAAATTGTTTATTTCACCTCGAGTTTATATTTTTAATAAAGATTATACATACTGTATGTTGTAATTCTGCCACTGTGTCACTGTATCCTGCATTGTGTATACACCATCTGCAAAGCAAACTTTATTTCATTTTTGCTTCCCCTAAAACTTGGTATTTTATTTCCTTATTAGCCGTAAATCATTATCTGAGGATAAACCAATACTAGATGACTTCCTCATCTGTAGCCAAGACTGGCTTTCCCTGGATTCCTCTGCACTCTTCATGCCCTTTTTACATTGTTGAAAAGAGTC
Source organism: Ictalurus furcatus (assembly GCF_023375685.1). Classification (NCBI taxonomy): domain Eukaryota; kingdom Metazoa; phylum Chordata; class Actinopteri; order Siluriformes; family Ictaluridae; genus Ictalurus; species Ictalurus furcatus. The sequence goes on from NC_071276.1 coordinate 8,369,096, forward strand.
ACATACATACAGTACACTGCCTCCATATTCCACCATTATGTGCATATAAAACCAGTATAAGCAGCGTGGCATGTGGATTCAGAATGTATCAAGCAGCCTGCAGCAGGACTCAGTCTGGAGCGTTATATAAATCTGGGAGTGGAAGTGTGTCAGGGATGATCCCCTTTTCCTCCCTGCATGAGTCTTGGTGTGAGTCAGAGGCTCAGAATGAATGGGGGAGAATTTTTTTTGGAGGGGCTGTTGGGTGCATGGAGCGAGTGATGATTCATGTAATCTACTCTAAACTGATGCCAGCCATTCACTTGCCCCCCCCCCCCCCTTCTGTGTCATGTATATACCAAAATATGCTTTTCCTATCCCTTGCATTTAAAATGTTCTTCATAGCAGGGAACACACTAGAAAACAATTAGTAAATTTTGTTTGCAGAAAATATACTCAGCATTGTTAAATAGAGTTTGCAATTAATTTGAGCTGGTTATCAAATTGAAAAAAACAAACAAACAAACAAACAAAAACAAAACAAAACAAAACAAAAAAACCTGTATAAACCATCCAAGAATAGTCTGATGAGGATAAAAATGATGTCAATCACATGTTATACCTTTCGCAGGCATCAAATCACAACCATTTGCACACTTATGAGAGACACTGTAGTGGTGAGTTAGATACTGTTTTCCAACATCATCACTAAAATGCCGACTGAGTTAATATCTTTTGGAAGAAAAGCGTTCATCTCTCCTGTAGAATCGTAGACACTTGAAAATCTGAGCCAAGGCATATTGAAACTATTCTGGAGGCTCGTGGTGGCCCAAATATCTTACTAAGACCCTATGTTGGTTTTGCTTTAGTGTGTATACATTCCCTGGTCTTTTTTTGCGCTCACTGTAGCCACAGATTGCTGTTCTTGGCTGACAGAAGTGGAACCCGATGAGTTCTTCTGCTGTTTAGCTTATCCACCACAAGTTTCAACATGTTTTGCATGCTGAGATGCTTTTCTGCTTATCACGGTCATAAAGAGCGGTTATTTGAGTTACCGTAGCTTCCATATCAGCTCAAACCAGTCTGGCCATTCAACTCTGATCTCTCTCATCAACAAAGCGTTTCTGCCTGCTGAACTGCCACAACTCCTTGGAATTATTTATTTATTTATTTATTTTTATTCACCATTCTGTATAACCTCAAGAGCAGTGGTCACCAACCCTGTTCCTGCTCTACTGTCCTACAGGTTTCATCTCCAACCAAAATATAACACATCTGTTTTAGTTGATCTAGAACTTCTTAAGGCAGTGATTAGATGGTCAGGAGGGCACAATTATGGCTGGAGCTAAAGTCTTCAGGAAGGTAGATCTCCAGAAACAGGGTTGGTGATCACTGTTCTAGAGATTAAATCCCAGGAGATGATCAGTTTCTGAAATACTCAAACCAGCCAGTCAAATCTGGCACCAACAACTATGCCATTAGCAAAGTCACTGAGATCACATAATGAAAACATAGCTTTTGACTTGCACTGTGTGTATATGAGTAAAATGAAAACCTTAAAAGTGTGACATAACTTAGAGAAATTCTGCAATAAATTTTGCAATTGCAAATGTAGAAATGTACTACAGGGCCATTCTTTTCAATAGCTCTGTCTTCTGCTACCTTCAACTTAATACACTTCTGTGACACCTATTCGCAAAAAACAATGCAAAATCTATTCTAAGATTTCCATTTGACTCATACTGTATATATGGTGAAACATTATAATTCAGTACAATAGCAGGCACATCTCCACATCAACAGAGAATTCCTCATTCCTCAAGATTACAGTGCTCTCCCCCGTTACACACACCATGGGACATCTTTATTTTGCCCCAAGCTTCAGGAACAGGGATTCCTCAGCTCACTCTGGGACACCTATACTTTTATGAAGCATCACCTCCATGACATTTGTGTTTCCAGAACAAAAAGTTGTTTTCTATGACGACTTTCCACACTATATTTTTTAACAGCAGTATTTTCCAGCAGGAAAAAAGGGGAAGTAGTTTATTATTGTTTAGCAGCATCCTTTTGTAGAGGAGGAGAGTAATGAAACGCTGTGGGGTCAATATTTTACACAGGGATGCATTTTCTTTTTTTTTTGGAACACACCTCTGCAGGGCATCTGAGAAACAATGGGTGTTATAACCGAAAAAGCTGTGTGTTATTAATCTCTCCCCGCGCCCTAATCAATCTGTTTCCCGCACGGCAACACTGTAACGCATTACGGCATTAAACGAAAGTCCATTTTTCATCGATGCATAAAAGCGTGGCGCAGGAGGTGATGTCTTCCTCACACAAAGCAGCCATGCATTACAACTAAACAGCTTCCCCAATGTTGTTATATACATTACCAAGCAATTTCGGTCGAAGGGAGAAGTACAAACACTGTAATTTATGTCAATTTATTTCCATTGGCTGACATGCTGAATAAAATAAGCAATACTATTGCAGGTGTAGTAGAAATCACAGTTTAATAATAGCAGTTGTATTTATTGTAGTATTCTGAGCATGATATCATTTGTTTCTACTGAAATAAAAGGAAATTTGGAACCATTATTCATGAGGGAAAAATGAATGAAGCATATATACAGTAGCACACTATATACAGTACTTCAATCTTCAGTACTAAATACAGAATCATAACACCTATTACTTTGACATACTATTTAGTTTGGAAGGAAGTATGAATTTTTCCATGTTGCCATGCATTTGCCATATTGCCAAATAATATTTCCTCACACGAGAACAAAATATATATATTTTTCAAACTTCAAAGCACTTTCTGAGATCTCCTAAAGAGCTCCCTGGGAATAAAAATATGATGGACAATGGACTGATTAGCTTCACTATACATGTCTACAAATCTAATTCAGGTACATACTTCAGATACATTTCAGATACTTCAGACATTTTTTTTTCCCCCAGACATTTTTTTTTTTTTTTAAGAAAAGAAACAGATTTTTTCCCCTCAATCATATGATGACAAACAAGCAAAACACCAGTGAGCTTACTGTTATACAGTAAAAGCTGCCAAAGACGGATCAGACAGTGAAGTGGAGCCAGATACTCTCCAATTAACGTTTTGCGTAAGTTAATGCAAACTGCTGGCAACCAGGAAGCTGCGTCCAAGCGCTTGTCACCACAGTTACACACATCCGCCCTCAAATCTACTAAAGCATCCAGATTTGTTTTGCCTTCCTGAGCTAGCGTGAAAGTTGAAATGAGACATTCAGGCACATACGCAGGCCCTGTTGGCACTGAAGGCTAAACAGCTTGGCTTCAGCACTGATGAAAACGCTGTGGTGGTTGGCTGACACTCGATGGCTAGCATGCCTAAAACAACATTTGAAATCATCTATTTGTAAGGTACGTCAATTTGCAGCAGCGCTCTGTACGGCATGGCTCATCTTTTGCATTTTTTTTTTCCTGGGAGAAACAAGCTTGTACAGTGTATACACTTCAGTGTTGCCTTGTGCCAGGTGTCAATTTTCACAGTGTATTGGGTTTAGTTCGGTGTCTTTAAATCAGGCATGTTAGGTAGTCCAACCAATTTGGATACAGAGATATTTAATAACACAAGAAGATACATTTCTAGTTGTTTATTTATTTTTTTCCCCCCTGCCTTCCTGTATAATGTTTGCATATCGATTTAGAGCAGTCTTTCTAATTGAAGGTTTTCAAGCTTCACATATAATTAGCAAGATTTAGCAAGAGTTAGAGATCCGTTTAAGCTTTTCCAAGTAACCATTTTCTCTCCGTAAGAAATATCATCATAAGGACAAATCTTGGATGAGAGAAACATCATATTTAAACCATTATTTTGTCTCTGATTCTTCTTTTTCTCCATATTTTATTTATTTTATTTTTTTTTAAATTGAGAGCAGATATTTCTGAGAATCTCCACAGGATGCGGTATCTGGCACAGGCTGCATAATTGAGATTTGGTGGTGGCACAAAAGGAGACAAAAGGGGGGCATGTGAGGCTGTGGCTGCCCAAATCTGAAACTTTATTAGAGCAGTCAGCACACAGTAGAAAATCCAACACAGTGTGTTCTCCTCCTCCTGATCATCATCATCATCATCATCATCATCCCTCCTTCTCTCTCCCTCTCTCTTTCTTTCCATCGATCTGCCTTATTCTCGCTGGCCTTCACCCTCATTTTCTGTAGACACTGTGCATGACAAAGAACATAAAACTGTGACATATGTACCGAATTAGTGAGAGACATTTTCCATGCATGATGAATGGTGTAATTGTTTCCACTCGTGCCATTTGGGGTAGTAGAGATGAGAGAATATGAAGCAGTAGGAGTGAGAGTTTGCTTACACAGTAATAATAATGATGATAAACATGCACAGACCCACCGCTGATGGACCATATGTAAAGCATTCCATTCTCACACACTAATATCGATGACGTATATTAGCCACAGTAACTAGCATCGCTGTTTAATCGCTGTTAGTCCGTTAAGCCTTACATCAAATAAACTGTATGTTCAATAAGCACAGTGAAGTTCTTGTAGTAGAGCCATCTCAGGTCTTCTCCCACATGAATATTTTAATGTAAGGGTTTGTGCACTGTTCCCCCTCCACCCTGAGTCCAGACATTCCATTAAATGCCAATTAGCCTTTGGTTGCACTAATAGTGGCTGTGGCTTGGAGCAGGCCTTTGGGAAGGCACTTATTGGTCCCAAGGCTCCAGTGGTGGGGTTGTGGGAGGTTTGGAGCACATACTGACCATGTCCCTGTTCCATACTGTATCATCAGAGAGTCTAGCCTTCCTGGCTGTGAGTTCATGTTCTTGTGGGAAAAAAAAAATACTACAGTTACTACTTCAACTAATTCAAACAAACTGCATAACAAGCTGAAACAAGACAAATGCGTAAGTTCCTGTGGTCAGGATTTATGTATTGAAAATGTTTATCTAACATCATGGAAGGAAACTTCAAGGTCAGCACTTTATAAGAGTCAAATCCTGTTCATTTACGTTTTCCATCATAGGGGAAGTCAAGAGAAAGAGAGAAAAAAAGAGAGGTGAAGGGTGGTGAGGGATTCACTATAACAAGCTGCCATGATTGTAACTGTAACTATAAATGGATAGATGTATATCATGATGTATTAACTAAAAGAAAAACTGTGCAAAAACTGTTGACAGGTTGCAGTGATATAAGAAGCATAAAGCATGCCATGCAGTTATAAGACAGTAATAACACCCTGTTGTTATTTTCCTATAACTGCATGCACAGTTCTGCTTCTAGCATACAACTACCATAACGAACCATTTCTTACATAACCAGTATGAATTAAAGAAAGCTCTGGCATGCTTTGTGGCAGTGTTTATTATTAAAAGCAGTATAGAGCACAGATGTAACTGAATCTCTTGAGCTGTTTGTACAATGATTTTAATGTTTGTGTTTCACAGTAGAAATCATGAAGAAATTCTTACAGCTCAGGACCAGGAACTACAAGGGGTCCATGAAGCATGTGCGATTTTTACATTTTGTTACAGTGCTTCAAAACGCAACTCATCATTATCAAAACTATTTTATTACATTTAGAGTTTTCATAGCGGTTAGCCAGGTCACTTGAACTGAGTGGGTTTCATCCAAATAATCCATCCTCAATAAATGAAAGAAAAAAAACAAAAACAAACAAACACATAGAAACAAGGTCTGCCTGAGTCTAATAACAATTTTAATTAAAACAGACATGTTATGTCTGTGAAAAGTTATATCGTGCCAATAAACAGCCAAAATGTTATTGTAGACATTTACATAATGAGCCTAATATTTAAATAATTTAATTATGTTGATAAAATAATCCTGTAATGAAGGGGTCCGTGGAATTTACTTTCACAGTTTAACAATTTTGAGAACGCCTGATATGAACATATGGTAGTTTTTTTTTTTTTTTTTTCTTGTCAGTTATACCAGAAAAGTATTACATCTCCAGTTTTCTTTATAAATTCTGTGAGTTTTTTTCATCTCAATATTTGCTCTATGCATAAAATGAAGCCTTTTTTTCTCACCAAAAGATTGTTCAATCTTTTTAATATTAGTTGAGAACCACTCTGACACTCACTGAAACTCCTACCGTGAGCTCCGTAGCTGTAAGTGCTGGGATGTAAAGAGCGGCATCATTAGCAGACAACGTCACTCCAGCACCATAGGCGATTGCAGAAATAGAAAAAAGTAATGGTCCAGGACAACTCCCTTGTGCGACATCATAATGTACATGACTATTATTAAAATATCTGCCAATCAAATACAGTCAATTGGACCACGTGTGGTGACTGAAGAGTTCTAAAAGAATGTATGTCAATAGCAAAACATGATGTGTCTCCTTAAAAGCTGCAGTAAGGTCCAATAATATAGCTATCCTTCTATAATCCATTAGCCATAAATCTGTCGTCTGTGCTTTGTTCTAAAAAATCTTCTTGCATTGTTATAGAAAAAAAATACTTTTGCAGTTAAATGACTAGCTTTTCAGATTTCTTAAAATGGGCTGAACAATAATTGATTGATCCTTATGTCTTTAGCTTTGATTCCTTTTACACAGCATTTAATATTTGTGTATATTGCAATTTGTAATATCTTCAACACATACACTTTGGAACTAAGAGTGTATTATATATTAAAGTTCCGATTTCTTACCCTGAAGAAGAGAAATTTTATGCACACACACACACGAACACAGACATATATAAATATATATATATACATATATATATATATATATATATATATATATATATATATATATATATATATGTGTGTGTGTGTGTGTGTGTGTCTAAAATTTCTGTATATAACACTATATGTTATAGACGTATTAACACTATATCTATATCTCTATGTCGCTATCTGTATCGCTTCTGGCTTGCTCATTAGGGATAAATTCATACATTTCAAATCTATATCCTGAATTTATATATTTCTGTAAAGCTGCTTTGGGACAGTGTCCATTGTTAAAAGTGACATACAATTAAAACTGATTTGAATTGTATCCATGTCTGTATCTGTATTCAGATTTTTTTTGTTATTTTTATTCCTATAATGATGTAAAATAGATGCTTATTTGAAAGATATTGTATTGTCTGATATTTGTTTCATTGTATATTCATCAGTTTGACATGTTTTGACTAGGTGTTATCTTAAATTTAAATGTAATTTTACTTTTAATTTTTTAATTGTTATTTTTTAAATAAACATGAAACTAACCCCAAAGTGTCCAGGGCCTAAAACAGGTTCTATGCCATTGGGGGAAAAAAAATCAAGAGGTTGAAATGTGAGCATTGTTAGCATGTAAATTCTGGCTATGAAAGTTCCTCAACATCAGCTACATCACATCATAATTGGACTCAACTAGAGATGTTTGTTTTTTCCCCAGCAGTTTAAATATTTTTTTTTTACAATAGCTGCCTGCAATATTTTCTAATGAATTTAGTTGGATCTATTTCCAACAATTTCTAAAGACACCAGTAGCCTGGTTTAAACTACCGTGAACCTGAACAGGCAGTTCCTAAGGATGAATGAATGAATGAATGCAGTATGTGTTTTTGGTTTGTCCTGACCGCTCACTCACACCTGTATGAAAGTAAAAAACCTTTTTTATTTTCATCCTGTGGGATGTTAGTCATGAAGCATATTTCTAGTCTCAATCACATGCCCTGTATCAGTTTAAAACACATTATCTGTTCAATCCAAAAATATATACGTTTTCAATGACACCATTATTATAAATTAATTCTCTTTAGTTTTCTGACTTAAAACAGTCTGATGTAAGTTCATTTGAGAAAGAGTCAATAGCCAGGACCCCAGGTCTAGGTCAACATCTCACTTTCTGCACTGTCTGTCAAATCAATATCTGCAAATAATAAATACTGTAAGCTCCAGAGGAACACGCCAACCCCCACAGCACACCCCAGTCAAGTCCACTGTTGGTCTGTGACTCAATTGCAGAGAAGTTTGAACTACAACATCCATGGAACATCCTTAGCACTTCATAATTGAAAATTAATGATGCTCAAATAAGGAAAAGGCACCTTGGGGGTTTCTTAATAAGTCTAGTTATAACTGCCATGTAGGTCATGTAATCTTAATATATGCCTTGCAAAGCTATACAAAGATTATTACTTACACAGGTAAGCAAGAATGTTGTATAAAAGTGTCTGCAAAACTGAAATAAAATTCTAAATGGATTCATTACAGGCAAGATAACAGTACAGTGATAAACTGAGACATTGCTAAAACTCTAAGATCTATAAAATCCATCTGTGGGATATGGACAGTTCTTCTAAATAACACAACAGATTGTGGAGATAAAAAGTGACAAAATTCAACCAGATCACGTCTTTTCTACACTCCTCCCCTGACTGGTAATGAAACACAACACTGATTTCCTACTGCTCTCGCTGGTCTGTCTGTTTCAAAAGGCAGGTGTGTGTCTGTCACTGTGTTTATGTGAGCATATTCCTCCCCTCATGTGGTGCTGACTAATCAAGCATGGACTAAATCTGAAAGTGTGTCTGAACACAGTGTCACACTTACCCACAAACAGCAGCCCTCCCATCCTCCAACACATTGCGTCGATCTCCACAGGCCACTTAACCCACTCTCTGAGATAGAAGACTCTGGAACAAATATGGCCCCAGCAAAAAAAAGGAACAAAGTTTGGATTTCAAGCAGCGGTATCCATCAATCCATTGATTTCTTTGTTCTCCGCATGACAAAAATTCCACAAAACATGTTCTGGTAGAAAGGATGAAAAACGGAATAAAAAAGGAATAAGGAGAGGGAGGAAAAAGCCTGAAAATCAACTGCAGACATGGAACTGTGTAGATCCACGGTCCATCTATGGGTACGCACGTCTATCCCGGAGACCTCTGTAAAATGAAAGAAAGCGAGAAGTACCAGCCGGTTCCTCATCATGCGCTTGTTAGTTTGTCCAATCTATGGCAATCAGCACCATCCCTGGAGTTTGAAAGGCATGAGACGTGGGCAAACAGGGGAAGCAAAAGCTGAAGAAAGATCAATACGGCAGTGTGAAACAAGAAGTGCAGGCTATTTACTTTTCATTGATCCGATGATGCAGGAGAAACACCTCAGACTGCTGTTAAATTGAGGGAATAAGTCTTCTTGTTGGCAGGGTTTTACCGCCTCCCATGGCTGCAAGGGTCAGGAGAAAAACCTTCACGCAAATAAGAAACAGAACAAAATCAGTACTGCAGTCGGTGGTAATATTAATTACTATAAATTGGGGATAGAACACAAGGATGATGAGCTGAACATTTGCACAGAGACATGTATCCCAAACTGTAATGTATAGTAGGAAGCAGGGATTTATAGAACTTTACATTAACACATCTATATAATGGGAGTGACCATTTAATAGAAGTATAGCTAACAGTATTAGTGCTGTACTAACGGAAATCCCTCACTAATATTAACATCAGCAAATGTTTCAATAGTTGTGAAAGTTGTGCAGTTAAATAGTACATAGCTTGATTTATAAACAGCAGATTAAACTTCCTGTTATAGCCATATGTACAGTGATGCATGTGCCATGCAACTCATTTCACAAAATATAACCACATTTTGAGGCACTTGCCTCATTAGCTAATCACAACACCAAAACAGTCTCCTGATTGCTTGCTGTTTTCCAGATGAAGTCTTTGATTAACAATAACCTCATCATGACCAGCTGAAGCCAGCAGGTGTAACAATCTAATAACACATCTAAAAGTCTGTTTGCTTGATCAAAATGCTCGGTCAAAAAGACTGCAGTCATGACAAGTACAGTATGCCATGAATAAGCCATGAATCATGAATCCCTGTACATATACATTTACATTTACATTTATTCATTTAGCAGACGCTTTTATCCAAAGCAACTTGCCAATGAGAAAATACAAGCAAAGCGATATATCAAGCAGAGAACAATACAAGTAGCGCTACAATACAAGATATTTAATTGAGCTCTAGAAGTGCGCAGAGAAGAGGTGTAAGAGCCAGGGTAAGTTTTTTTTGGTTAGGTGATCACGGAAGAGTTGGATCTTTAGCTGTTTTTTAAAGCTAGTGACAGATTCTGTGGTCCGGATTGACTTTGGAAGTTCATTCCACCACTGAGGGACAGATAGGGTGAAGGTTCTGGAAAGGGACCTTGAGCCATGCTGAGTAGGCACTACTAAGTGTCGGTCACTGATCGATCGCAGATTGCGTGAGGGAACGTAAGCCTTCAGCCTTCATATACATACAGTATTCTAGAGTAGCTCTTCTATGGGATTGGACCAGACGGGCTAGCATTTGCTCCCTAAGTACATCAATGAGCCTTGGGCACCTATGAACCTGACACTGGTTCACCAGTACTGGAAACACCCCACAAGACCTGCGGTTTTGGAGCTGGAGTCTAGCCATCACAGTTTGGCCCTTCTCAAAGTCACCCAGATCTTTACACTTGCCCATTTTTCAACTTTGAGAACTGACTGTTCACTTGCTGCCTAATATAACCCACCCCTTGACAGCTGGCATTATAATGAGATAATCAATGTTATTCACTTCACCTGTCAGTGGCTTTAAACTTATGACTGATCGGTATTACAGTAACAAGGCAAGTAGGCAATACACGTAACTTTGTCCCATTTCATCAAGACAGCTAACAAGCCTGGATACGTGTTGGAAAAACTGCTAAACAAATTTAGAAAAAGATTTAAAAAAAACAAACAAACAAACAAACAAAAAAAAACAACTACCACCTACACAACTCAGAGCTTCATTTCAAATGTTGAACAGGTGCATCTATAAAAAATAGAATATCAGGGAAAAGTTTCTGTAATTTAACTCATAAAGTGGAACTTTCATATATTCTAGATTCATTACACATAAATTTAAATATTTCAAGACTTTGTTTGTTTTAATCTAATGATTACGGCTTACCGATCATGGAAATCAAAAATCCAGTATCTCAAAATATTAGAATAAAGAATTTATAATACAGAAATGTTGACCAGAGAAGAGCTCAAATCAGCTAATTAACTCAAAACACCTGCAAAGGTTTCCTGAGGCTTTAATCTCTCAGTCTGGTTCAGTACACACAACCACAATCATGGGGAAGATGAAAGTAAATTTTGCATTTCATTTGGAATTCAAGGTCCCAGAGTCTGGAGGAAGAGTGGAGAGGCACAGAATCCAAGTTGCTTGAAGTCCAGTGTGAAGTTTCCACAGTCAGTGATGATTTGGGGTGCCATGTCGTCTTCTGGTGTTGGTCCACTGTGTTTTCTCAAGTCGAGAGTCGATGCAGCGTCTACCAGGAGATTTTAGAGCACTTCATGGTTCCATCTGCTGACAAGCTTTCTGGAGATGCTGATTTCCTTTTCCAGCAGGACTCGGCACCTGCCCGCAGTGCCGAAACTACTAGAAACTGGTTTGCTGATCGTGGTATTACTGTGCTTGATTGGACAGCCAACTCACCTGACCCGAACCCCATAGAAAATCTATGAGAGACACCAGACCCGACAATACAGACGAGCTGAAGGCCGCTATCAAGCAACCTGGACTTCCAGAACACCTCAGCAGTGCCACAGGCTGATTGTCTCCATGCCACACTGCATCAATGCAGTAATTCATGCAAAAGGAGCCGTGACCGAGTATCGAGTACATAAATTAACATACTTCTCAGAAGGTTGACATTTCTGTATTATAAATTCATTATTCTAATATTTTGAGATACTGGATTTTTGATGACCATGAGTTGTAATCGATAATCATCAAAATTAAAACAACAACAACAAAAAAAAAGGCTTGAAATATTTCACTTTATGTGCAATGAATCTAGAATATCTGAAAGTTCCACTTTTTGAATTAGATTACAGAAAAAAAATGAAGTTTTCCAAGATATTCACATTTTTTGAGATGCACCTGTACTTTGTATACCTTTAGTACAGGGTGTGTTCATGCTGAGAAACTTAGTGAGATGTAGTGTATCATTAATACCTTGACAATGCGAAGTGTGAAATATTGGACACTTTTTATCTTCAGCAGTTGCAGCCTGCTGTATGTAGTGAAAGGTGGGATTTATGGTTAAAATGTTCAAATCTGGTTAAAAAGTGTCACACACACTTATTCAGAATGGCACTATACCATGGACATAAAGTAGGAGCAAAACATTTAGACCGGACTGTTTCAAATATGTTGTTCCTGTGGTAGCATGTGGTAATTTGATGCAAAATGTTAGTGTTTGATTTAAGATGTTATTACCTTACACAATAAGGTATTACATAACGATGTGACAGACATACAGGTAAGCAACAGATTCTAAACATTGTATTGAACATTGTATATGTACTCTATATGAAAATCGGTACCATGCAGCTGAACCTAATAACCAATTGAGATTGAGATGTAAAGGGAAACCTGAAGTAAAGACCAAATAGTGAAAGTGGGAAGCCAAAAGGCTTAAAGCCAGGTGTGTGATATACGAGCACCCACATAAGACAAAACTACAAAGGGTGTGACATCAGTGACATCAGAGTCCAAAGCAACTGGCCACAGTGACAGTATTACTCATTAATATAGTTACCCTCAGAACATTTTTCCATAATGTGACTGATTATTCATTATCAGATATCTGAGGAGGAAAGTCACCAAACTGTGTTGAACTATATCCTCCCAGGCTGGAGGTGTCTTAACAGCTGGTGGAAGTGCTCTTCCAAAGTATTTAAGCATTTACTAACTTCTAAATAAGATGTTTGTGCATATGCGGATCATTTTTTGTAGTAGTTAGCCTAAACACATTTCTATACAATTATAACAAATGTTTTGTTTGTTTGTTCATGTATAATCTGCAAGCAGAAAGTTAATATTAGAGGTTAATGACTAGTTGTTTTTTTTTCCTTGAATGAATCTACCCACAATGGGTCATGCTCTGAGTTGAGCTAAACATGTATTCATACCAAAATGGTGGACATTAGTATTCAGGTAACATGTTTAAGTGCTGCTTGAACCAGAGTTGAACCAAAACAGAGGCATGTCTCAGCTACTCAGCTGTAACTGTAGCAGATGACTGTGTTTTATTTAGAAATGTAGAACGTTTAGTTAACACAAATGAACCAAAAGTTTACCTCCATTTCGTAACTTACAGTTAGTCTCATTGTCAGATTGAACTAAATGTCAACTAAAACAATGTATTACATTGGTGGATAAACACAAAGAAATCTTATTTTTACAAATTCATATATTTAAAATCGATATTCTGAATTTATATATTTCTGTAAATCTGCTTTGAGACAATGTCCGTTGTTAAAAGCGCTATACAAATAAAACTGAATTGAATGATCCTACACAGCATTGTGGAGAGCTCAGGGGACTTGGGGCACAAGGTGGGGGACACCCTGGATGACATGCCAACCCATTGCAGGGCAGAATCACACATATATTCACAAACATGCCAATCAGCCTACAACCCATGTCTTTGGACTGGGTGAGAAAGAACCCCAAGGAATGGGGAGAACATGCAAGCTCTGCGCACACAGGGTGGAGGTGGGATTTGAACCCTCAACCCTGGAGGTGTGAGGCAAACGTGCTACTAGGCCACTAGGCCACAGTCCCCCCATAATATATTCAGCTAATAGTATTTTTTTATTTGTATCATTTGTAGATATGAATGTATTAGTCTAAACTGTATTTTTAGATTTACTTTATGCTGTGTCACACTGAATATCACACTAAAACAGCAATCAGCTTCATAAGTTCGCATTTCCTATCTCTCAATTTTTAAGGGGGAAAAACTCAAGAGCATCTCAGAGGCTCAACTTCTGCGCCTGAATAACACACAAATATCGATGACTCGAGTCCCTAACTTTAAATTTGGTCCATTATTAACTAAGCCACTTGCAAAGGTCATATGTGCAAGCAGTCACTTTACAAGGGTGTTATTTGAATGTTCATGAACGTTCATGATCTATACGACTTCTTTTAAATGTATATATATTTTTTTAACAATTTATTTTCCCTATCTACCGTAACTATTGCAGATACCCCAGTACTGAAAGCCTCCCAATGACTCCAAAAAGGCCTTTCTCTCCCTCACTCTAACACTCTCTCATTCTCCTTCTCTCTCATCTCCTAATGAACCCTCTCTAATCGCTTAGATTACATTAGCTTTAAGCTGCCTTACACCCTCTGCCGGACTCACACATGTCAAACAATGAAGCCTGCCTTGCTTTACAAATCCCACCCTTCAGCCAGACACAATTATGAATTCAAACAGGCCTTATTCAAACTCTCTCATCCAGCACACCTCCTCTCCCATGACAAACAGCCATAATGAGGAGCCGAAGCGGGACCACACAACAAGAGGGTCGGCTACACGGCTCACGGGCCATTCACAAAGCCAACGGTTCAATTTAGGTGTTGAAGTGGCCAGGCTACTGGGGCTGACGATAACACCGTATCTTAACACTTCAATTAGATTCCCCAATGGAATTTTAATTACTTCAGGCTTCAAGGAAAGCAAGTGAGGGAATGGTTTACTTTTCTTCTATTTTTTTTTTTTTAGTTTAAAATTAAATTGAATTTTACTTTTGATTTGTTTTACGTTACTATGTTTAGAATTTTGTTATATTCTTATAATGAACATGTTTTTCTTTTCTTTTGCTAGCATGTCAAGGAAATGCATTCTGCTAGATACTGAAAGTAGAGAAGAGCTGATTTGTTGTGATCGGTCACCAAATCGAGCCTCCTTTGAATGTAATGTTACACACTATTCCGGTCAAAATTGTATTAAGAATAAACACAACCATTTATTCATTCATCTATTTATATATTTGCGTTATATACAGCATTAAAGTGGAGGTTTTCCAAACATCCATGAAACTGTTACCTCCAGTGGGATTATAAAAAGGAAATAAACTGAAAAATGTAAAAAAAAAAAAAAAAAAAAAAAATTAATTGGAGGATATTTTTCAAGCACCGAGTGGGATAATGTACAAATCATAATGAGAGCAGATACTTGGGAGGGGAGGGGAGGAAAAAGGTGGTAATCTCCTCAATGTGACTCTAAATTGGTACATTTGTAGTGAAAAGGACATTCTCATGTTTCTTTGTCCGAACAAGTAATTTCGCCCCTCTCCCTCTCCATTGCAGCTTGCCATGGCAGCAATTTCTGCAACATGGAGCGCTCCGCTTTCTATTTCAATAGGACAGCTCATTTGCTAGACTGTGAGCTGAACTGCTGACTGAGCATTTTAGCCGCTTAGTGAGTGTGTGAGAGAGAGAGAGGGAGGGAGAAAGATCCAGGTGCTTGAAGAAGGACAGATCAAGAAAGAGCATTGTATCATTACAACACCGAGAGATCATCAGACGTATAAGAGGTACACAAGGCAAGGTCGCAGCCAAGACCCGCTTCCACCCAAGGCAGGACACACAAACCCCATCAGCTAGATTCTTAAAATCCACCTCTGTTTACACCCTGGTGTAAATGTGTTCAGTGACACTACCTAGCTAACTCCTGTGAAAGGAAGATAGTGAGAAAAACAGTGTGTGTGACAGAGTACGAGAGAATAAAAGAGTAATGATGGGTGTTGGGATCTGGACTGGTCTCATTACCGGAGTGAGCCTCTTGTATTCTCATAGCCCTGAAAAAGCAGGTGCAGCACATCCATGTGTGGCGGCATGAATTTCTGTGAGCCGTCCAGTATTCTGATTAAATCCAGCCTTTTAAGAAGTTCTGGAGCTGGCAAAGTGCCCTAGGACAAGTCCTTGGGTGAAGAAAGGAAATGGGCAAACACACCCACACACACATTTGCACACACACACACACACACACAAGCTAAACCCACTTAATGTTGTTCATAAAACCACTCCCATCCCTCCCCAACAACACTTCAGAAGTCCCTTCAAGGACGTATATCTCACCCTGGATAACAAGTGGGCTGTTCAATTAGCCTGTTCATCAAAATAATGAGAAACACCCCCATAGTCCTCCATTAGTAGACTTGCTACCACTATACCACTATACAAATACCCCATACAGTCCCTTACTCAATATACTTCATCACACTAGTCAAAAACCAGAAACATCGCAACAATCTAAAAACAATTTCCAAGAAGAAGCCAAAATCAAAATTTTAACACCATGCTGCTGCAGATCAATGACTTTATCCTACAGCTGGCTAATGAGAATGAAAGACAGACATTGCAGAGTGTCACCCCTTCTTTTTAACTAATTAGCCTAATGTTATTTTACAAGACACTCGAAAATGTCAGCACATTGCTGGATTTAGTGTAAACCTAAATTCCATTACCTAGCAGGCATTAATTGCTCGGCGAGCTCGGGCTGATCTCTCCCAGGGGCCCGATACATTTCCCTGGCGCTCTGTCATCCCACTAACTGTTCTGTCTAGACCAACTCACAGGCTCATAATCCACCACAGGGATCAATAAACGGCACATAATTCAGGGCTAATAATGAGCTTTCACTTCCACGCAAATGGTCACCCACTCTGAAAGAATGGCGGACGTAAAATGATAATGTAATTATTAAAAGGACAGATAAAATCAGGAGGCACTCTAGCAAGAGTGGACGAGGCTAAGCTCAATTAGCAGTACTTTAAGTTATTGTTATTCCAAAGCTGAGTGATTGGGGAGAAATTTAATGTATCCGATGTGGAAGGTAATAAGAGGACATGTCTTGATGTGTATTGCGTGTATAGAACTGGACATTAGTCAAGAGGAACATGGCTTGGTGCATGGCTTCATAGCAGCTGTGGTTAGGTAGCTAATTGCTACCTAACCATACTGAATTTTTCCCCCAGCTTTATATTACATACGTTACTTTTGATGTTATTGCAGTGCTTAATTTGATTTAGTGTAGATTAATTTTCTTGAACAGCATGTCTCTCACAACGGTTATTGCACCTGTCTTAACAGGTTACCGTTTCCTCAGTAACAGCTCGTATACAGCGGTCTGTATGGTGGACATTCTTAATAACCTAAGGTTAATAATAAACCGATTTGTTTAACAAGAAAATGTGTTGTTATTTAACAAAGCAACATTTGTACTTGTCGACATGTAAGAACATTTTGATTGGAAGGAGTCTCCAGTGTCAGCGCTTTGTAATGCTCAGCATGTTTTCTGCCTCAGGGAGGACATTTTATGCTTTCCAGTTTCTTGATAACACGACAAGCTGGGGGTTTTTTTGGCTTATAAATTTCAAGAGAGACAGAAAAGAGAAGCTGGTGAAGGGAATGAGTGTGTACAGCTGCTAAAACATACTACGTTGTTGACAACAGGAACTAGTATTTCTCCTGGAGACACCTTATGCTGTAGCAGCTATTTTTTTCCGCTCTACATATATTTACTTGATTTTCATGGCATATTGCAATATTACTCAGACTTTGGATTAATGTACTTCAGAAATGTAAACTACGTTAAGTCCATTTCATACACACATTTCATCCCTTATCCAAAGCCCCAGATAAAGAGTATGTGCTCAGGCACACCCAAGTCTACTGTATATTACAATGGCTTTGATGGGTGTGGAGTGCAGTCTGACCCAAGGGCCCTCCACCAAAATGACTGCTTTTTGATTATGTGCATCCTTGAACTCAAAACTAAATTAAGATGAACTTCAGATACCAGGCAAATCAGGAGATTCATGCTTGGCTTGCCTCTTCGGTTTATCTGCTGGTGACATTTGCTTGTGAGGCCCCAGCAGCAGGATAATTACTCAATTTATTCATCAAACAAAAAGAAAAATGTTCGCCTTGAGGGAAGCCACCCCGAGTAAGGTTGCAGGCCTTTCAGTGACATTTCAATTTAGGGATCAGCACCCATTCACTCTGTGATGCATGCTAGCTCCGACTGAAATTAGCAAAGTCCCAAGTCCTGAGCAGAAAACAAATAAATCAACATTGTGCCATTTGACCCACGATGAGGGAAAACACAGGAGCGGCCATGTTTTCCATCAGGCTGCTTCTTCCTAAAGCGCTAAAGTCAGAATGTAGTCAGAATGTCACCTTTCCCATAGAGGACTGGCATTTGAAGTGGGTTCCACAAATTTCCCCAAAGCCAGAGTGCTAGCGGCAGATTGGACTATCTGAATCTGAGACTGGAGGAAAGCGAGAAGTCTGTCTGTTGGAAAGAGCATCAGACGGCATCAGAGAGAAAGGACATCGCACACCCACATCACTCAAAAACAGCAAGGACAGCTCGTTTTCAGCTCGGCTGACTATGTCTGTGCCAGCAGGGTTTCAAAGTGTGGCACGGTGCTCTCAGGCCTCTCCCGGCGTCTGATTCACAGGCTGCCAGAGGCCATGATTGAAGCTCTTCTCTAAGCCTAGCAGCCTGACAGGATAATGGGACATCTGGAACAGATGTTTACTCCCCCATTTGTTAAATGGTGTCGGTTATGGGTGAATTATTATGCTAATTCAAACCAGGACACACCCACATTTTTGCATAGACTCAGCTGCCAATTAAAAGTTTGGGTTTTTTTTGTGGGCTTATTAAAACTTATGGATAAGGGTAACCAAGGAACCATGTAAAGTTTTGAATGTAAACAAGTCTGTTTCCTGTTTTGCTCTTAAACAGAATTGCCAATTAAAAGTTATTTTACTGGTTGTTGTTGTTGTCTCTCCTATTTTCACACTGCAAGTCTTTAACCAACATGTAATCATATGACTGTCAATGAAAGTCAACACAGATGGATGAAAACGCAAATGTAGGCTTGGAGCTCTTACACGATAATGAGCATCACATGATACACACATTCCCTCTTCCCCCAGCCTTCCCCATGTTTATCCTGTAATCAACACCCATCTATCTGCAAGGCTGCAATTAGCATAATTGTTGTACATTACACGCTTAATGTAAAGTACTTTTTTAACCACTATTCTTCTCTTGAAGATCTCATTGTGACAAAGTTTGCGGAGGCGACCTCTTGATTGAACGTAAATTTTCGGGAGCTTTTGCGGAGTGCTAATAAGAGGATTAGCTAACAATGAGCAATGTTGATGTCCAGGTGCAGGGTTCAAAGGTCAAGCAGCCTTGCTTTCATGTGACAGAAATAGTTTTGAAACACCTGGAGGAAAGGCAGCAGTTTAAACGCGTGAGTGAACGGGCATGACACTGTAGCCACTTCCAGCTGCTCCAAAATAGCATAAATTGGACTCGATTAGAATTAATAGCCTTTAGAGGATTCCCATTTACATACAAAATCCAGAAGACATCTGTTATAAAGTCAAGAATTAAGAGCATGAAGTTGATCGTGATTTCACAACGAAGGGATGATGGAAAGAATTTTAAAAGCGGCCTTTTAAAATCATCGGGATTGACGGAGGAGTGAAACAGGCCTGCAAACTGTTCCAGAAATAAGAAAACCATATTAATATTGGATTGTTTGAAGCTCAAGCCACAGAGCATCATCAAAATTCTGAACATGCAGCATAATAATATGGTCTTGCTAAAATAAGGCTCATAAAATGACATATGCCACCCCCCCCCCCCAACCCCCCCAAGTGAAAAATGAAATATGCAAAACAGCAGCTTTCAAACTTGTATTTAATTGTATCGCGTCATGGGTTCGGGACTAGGGCACTGTTGCTTGAAGTATAAATTGGATAATTCAATTAAAGTGCCGTGCAAAGACATGCAATAACGGATGGAGGACGATACTAACCCAGGCTTGAACCTTGTGTCTCTCCCGTATTCCTGGGCCTCCCTGACAAATGGCTGCCAGTTAATAATTGAAACACATGGCTGCCAGCATAGGTCAATAACGCCTTCTCCTCTTTCAGCATGGGTGAATAAACCAGCTCACCCTCTTTATTACAGCCTGTCTTATTTCCTCTTCCACACAGTTAGTGTGCAGCCACTGATTAGCCACAAAACCTGTCTTATCGTATAAAAAATAAACAGTTTTAGTTAATGACAGCGCTGCTGTGTTTGCACCGGTATGGGTAATGTGGTCCAAAGCAAAGAGCCCGACACACTGTTTGTTTGTCGCGTCCATCAAAGACAGAGACAAGTTGACAGTTTGACAACAGTGGAGAATAACTGTGTAGAATAAAGTGGCAGAGGCTTGAAGGTCATTTTAGGTAGGAAGGAATGTCAGGGGATTTTATAAGAGATAATCAGGGGGTATTTCCATATTTAAATCTAGGGATTTTAAAAAATATATATTATTATTAATTGAATGGCTAATATAATAAAACTGTATAAAATTGAAATAAGTGGAGGATATTTGTGATGAGATTGATGAATAACATTTTAAACATGCTTTGCTATTAGTATTATATAAACACGTATTCTGAAGAACAGGCTGATAATAAGAAAGAAATGAGCTACTAAAATAACGCACACATTGTTTTTCATTGATTTTAAATTGATTGTTGCTTTGTTTAACTGTAGTAAATTAGGGCCCAAGTGAAAAAAAAAAAAAAATGTGTAACACTTTCTCTGAAGGCCATATGAACAGTATAATGACCTATGAATAGATTAACATGGTATAACATATTTATAACACAGCTCTAATCACTTTCAATAGCAGAGGCTTATGAATTGTTAACAGAATGCATCTGTAGTGTTCATAATGCATTATACCAAAACATATCAAAACAAACAGCAGGTATCTACTTCTGATGTACAGTATGAGAGTTGGTTATTCACAGATATATAATAGACAGATATAATATTGTTACCTAATTATAATACTTTACAATAGGTTGTATTTGTGAGCGATAAGTAAAGTGAGACATGTTAACAAAAAAAAACCAAAAAAAATTATTAAATCAATGGTAATGTTTTATTTTCTGATGAAAACTCCAATGCAGGTCACGGGGCCTATGACTCAGCATAATACATGAATGCACAAGTGGGGCTGAGTTTGTTATAATGTGTTACAAACCTTATTACAAATGTGTTAAGAATTCATAATGCATAAAAGGGCTAAAAACAAGGGTAGTTTATTTGCATAACTAATTGTAAAATAATGTTTATAATGCCTTATGAATGCATTATAACATTAAGAACGCGTTCATAGTTTATTATAGACATGGCCTTCATAGAAAGTGTTACCAAATATATAATAAATATGTATATGTGGAACTTTTATTATATTACAAGTGTATGAAAATACGAATGAACCTGCATTGTTATTGTATCACACTATATTGTGTCTCCAGTTCGAGTTGACATTTCAATGATTTGATGCGTCTCCCCCGCAGTTATACAGACTGAGAGAGAGAGCGAGTAGAGAGTAGAGTTACATTCAGCAGCAAGTCATAACAAGTCATAACATATTACTGCTTTTAATCTGTCTATGAATGATGGCAAACTCATTTCTGAACACAGCTCTGTTCGTCTAACTTTTTTTCATTTTAATTCCTAAAATAAATTTAAAAAATAATAAATCCCTATCAGCAGGGTTTATGATATTTACTACATTAAGAAGTACATTTCACATTTTACATGAAATCCAAGACTGGAATCAACAAATGCTAATGTTTTGGGGTTGGGCGATATGACTACAATCTTATTTCACGATAACGACACGTTTTCTTGGGTAGGTCTATCAGTATTCAAGTAAGAAATTCTATGGAAATCTAATAAAGCAATTAAATGTAAAATAAAATAGACTTCAGTGTATGACACATACTGTGATTCTTATTAAACTTACTGAAGTTATTCAGTCAAATAAGTGAGGGAGGGATTTTCTCTTTGTCTTTTGTTGTTTGATGAACATTAATGACACAGACAGCAGCAGGTTTATTAGACTGCTGTCACTTTAAGACCTAATGCACAGATCCAATATATTGTATTGACACACCTCAGATTTTTTTCCCAACTGTTTACATCCACTTTAGACATAACTGACTGTGTTTCGCAAGAATACTCGGGCAGACCTACATTTTGACATGATGTGTATTTATTGAACTGTCCAAACATAATAAGCTGCTAAAGAGAACTCAATTCGGTACTCGCACAATGAGGTGGCTTTCTGTGTGTGCGTTTTAAGTGTGTGGCACAGAAACAATTTCTTGTTATCTTAATTTTATGTTGTTATTTATTTATTTTCTTTCTTTTCATGTTACACATGACGCGGACACGACCATACTCTGAAAAGTTTCTGAGTCCAAAATGTCCGTGTCATCTTCGAGTACAAATTTATTGCGTGAAAGTCCGAGTTCATTCATAATTGTACTCGAGTCCAGGATCGAGCACCCCGTCTCTAGTGTATAATATAGACAGACATTATACTCAAGTATAAAAACCTATACGTTGTATTTGTGAGCTCTAAATGCACTAAAGTGACACATAGACAAACATTTTTAATGAAAAACGTATTAAATCAACATCATTTCCAATGTTATATTCCTCATGGAGTTATCGGGAAACGTTTTAGAAAATTCAGAAAAGTTGTCATAAAGGTTTGCTATAACTTTGCTATAAAGATTTGTAGAATGATTTCTTGACCATCACTCTGGTATAATATATTTATTAAAGAAAAAAAAAAACCTCAAGACCCATAATGCACCATGAAAAGTGTTTCCTTGGTATTGATGACATAATGTATTATGAACTCTGCTTATAATGCACAATAATGATAAAGTTATAAGTGCAATGCATTTTCATAATTAATTAAAACAATGTGTATAAAGCCTTGAATGAATGCATCTATTAATTTCATCCTATTAATAACCTAGTATTAACATAAAATCTTACACGAGACCGTGGTAACGCCAAACATTCCTCGTTCATGTGGACGTACATGCAACAGATCGCTCGAAAAGGAATTTAACCCGTAAAACACAGAGTTAAATTAGTTTTAAATGGATTCTTAATCAGATCGGTTGTGGGAGCACGCGTAATCCATTGTGGGCGATCGTTCTATGGCTCGTGATGAAAATACTGTAATCCGCTGTGCACAAATGGCAGCTCCATTGTCTGATTGACTGGCAGATTTGTTTACAGGCGTGCACCAAACCCAGCAGATTAAAACACTATTACAGGGAAGATAAACACGGACACGGGTGTCTGACTGTCACAAACCCTCCCTTTAAATCAAAAGAGGGAGTCAAATGGAACAATGCCTTTTAATCCATTCCACCCCTCCACAAGGTCTATTTGACATTGTTCTGGTGAAGCCCACACAATCTCCACATTTCAAAGTGTGTTTCGTGAAGAGCGAAGGATCAGAGACAGAGGAAGGTTTTGCCATTCAGCTGAACTCATGCAAATGATTGCTCCAGCGAGGAGTCGGTGTGTCAGAGTGGCTTTTGGTGAACCTTCATCAAAAGGAGGATTTGTTTCTTTCTCTCTGTCTCATGCTGGCTCAAAGCCCACAGAACTACGAAGAAATGTTTGCAGCGAAAGATGTCTTTTTTATTTTCATTCTGACATGCCAGTGACTTGAAGCAAAGATGTGACCTTATACTGTATTAGTGAAATATCAAAACATTTCAGCTTGCAGAAAAGAGCCTTTGGGGGAAAGAAAAAAAAAAACTATGTGCAGAACAAAGACATTATGAAAGCATGCATCTGCAAATGGCTAAGCGAAAATGTATGAAACATCAAATATTGTCTTATATCAAGAGGTCAGTGATAAGAATTGTGATATTACTAGAAAATACATCAATCTTAAACAAATGGAACAAAGTAGCATTGAATTTGACTCATTTTGCATTATCCAAGCACTGTTATGGAGTGGATTAAATAACAACACCAATCCTCCATCCTCCATCCACAATCCTCTTGCTTCAGCCTATTTGGCCACTGTTTCTAGTTCCTGAGTAAATCCTAGCAATACTTAAGAGACATGTACATACTCGCACTGGGAACATCTGGCTTTCCCACTGAAACTCTTTACCTCATATTGCTGTGGTAAAAAAAATGATCATCACCAATTAAATGGCCATTAATTGTGCAAGCATGGGATCCCACCAGATGTTTACATTAGAGAGACTAATAGCCGATTTTATTTATTTTTCCACAATAGCCATCCGTGCAGTATAGCTCTCTCAGAAAGATTAGCAGGAACACATATTTTCACAAGATTACATTGTCCTTCCCGCATAACACATAGTTCAGAACTTTTTAGTCCATGTCACCTAGACTGTGCTTCAACCAATGGAGGAGTAAAATGAGTTCCAAAGACTGACTGCAATTTATGGACATACATGCAGGTTAAAGGCGGGTTTTTCAGAGGACAAATATAATATGATTTATGAACTTCATGCCACACCTGATTAATGCAATGCCGCTACGCCCAATTGCCAAAAATAAAAGTCTTTTCAAAAAGCGCTGCCCCAATTTTCGCTATTGATATATCCACAGCACAATTGGAAAACGGAATCTAGGTCTTTCAAATGGAGACTATAAAAATCTATTGCAAGGACATGTTCAAGCATATGAACCCAAAAGCACTCCAAAGACAGACTCTGACTATCCAGAAGGACTATAATAAATGACTGCTGGGCACTCGAACAATCTGCTCTATGCCTGTTCTGACCTCGGCACAATGGCCAGAAGAGGCCAGCTGTGGCCCAGACCGGCTCTGGCAGCTGAGGGTGGTGTTCTAGTGCACTCCGCCCTGACCTGCCTAAGTCTGGCTCTTCCTCAGGCCAGCACTTTTTAATTCCCAAAAGCAGGAACTGCAGAGCTGCATGTCCTGGCTAAGCAGGTGAAGCATCCATTGCGTGTGTCAGGAGGCAGCACCACAGGCTTGCTTGCTGACCTCAATTAGAGCAGCGGAGCTTGGTCTAAAAACTACTGCCCTGACCTGTTGGCTAAGAACAAACTGTACAAAACAGTGTAATAGGCATGGACAATGCTATTATGGGCTAACCACTGTCCTTTTGCTAAGCCACGGGATGCATAAAAAGCATAAAAGCACTTGTATTATTCATTTATAAAATAAAATCCATCTATTGAGTGCCTGATGATGTCACTGATGACATCTGGAATGATGTGCATATTTAGCTATTCCAATGGCTACATCACTTCTGGAATTGCGTGGCAGCCCTAAATCAGTGGCTTCATGCCTTACTGAGAAACCAAGAATCTCTGGGAAATACAAAACCTCATCATCTGCTTCATCACCAACACTCTGACATTGGGAGGACAGAACAGATTTGTGAGGGTCATCTGCCTATTCTGACCTTCATCTGCATCCGCTGGCTTGTTTTAGCTAATGCCATTAACCTTGTGGAGGAGATGAAGGGGGGTACAGATGGGAGAGAGAACGTGAGAGGGACAGAGAGGATATTAATATGAAATAGGAAGAAAACAGAGGTCAAAGAATAAATAACGCTATTCAAAATGCACAAGAAAAAAAAAAAAAAAAAAACGGCACCAGAGAGCAAAAATCTGTGATATGTGTTACAGGTAGAGGTTGTGGGAAAAAAGAAGAAATGGAAGCCAACCAGGAAATAACAGATAGAACATTAGAAATCAAGAAAAATGTGCAGAAGACATTCATAATGATGGTATGAGTGAGAGATGCTGGGAGAGGGAATGACATAAAGGGCCTGATTTGTTAAGATCCAAAATAGCATGCACTATTTTGCATATGCATCGGGACAAATTGTGGACATGTTCTGGGTTATTTACACAAAATAACTGCAAGTATTACATCACACACAAAGCCAGGGGAGGAAACAAAATGTAAATGATGTTTGTTGTATGTGCTAAATGTTCTGATATCAAGAGACTCAAGAATGAATAAAGTGAACTCAATTAAAATTCATTCGAAAAGCAGTGAGTCTAGAAAACTGATCAAACAAGTCTATGAATAAGTACGCACAATTTTTTTTTTTTTTTTTTTTTTTTTTTACACACAGAAACCTTTAGTAGATTTAAAAATGTGAGAAACTGACAATATCTTGTTTCTTGCTCATGTGAAAGATCCAAATTCTACATAAATCCTGTGTTAATAAATCAGTTTGCACTTTCTTTTTTTTTTTTGGGGGGGGGGGGGGGGGAGTGTTATCAAATTTGCACTATTACACACAAACCTTCAGTAAAACAGGGCCAGTGATGGAAGCAGAGGTGTGTAGGTGTGAGGAGCTTAACTCATAATGATGGTGGAGTAGAGGAGAGCTGAGGAGACGCTCTGTCCCTCCTCAGGGAGCTAGAGGTTGGGAGCACATGTCTCACCGATGAGGCAAGATGAAGGGCCCATGTCAGGCTGGCTTTTAATGGTCAGAAGTGTGCTTAGTTCCAGAGTCTCAGCCCTCTCCCCTATGGCTCTGAGTCCACTTCATCTAACTGGCCATAATTCACCTCGTTTGGCAGTTCGGGGTCTCAGAGGTGCAGGCTAAAAAGTGCAGGGAGCAGTAATAGTAGCAGAAGCGGCCGAGGGCATGTCCGTGATACCGAGTAGGGGGAAAAGATTTCTACAGCGGGACCTGCAAACCAACGCTGGCCATTAGGAAATGAGAAGAAACTCAAAGACAAAAGCACTGAATGTTTGGAGTCACTGAATCTGTTCCAGTTTAACAAAGCTAACACAACTAACACAAGATTTGCTCTACAGTATTTATATGTGTACACTGTATTATGACCTGGTCTTCTATGGTTATAGTCTAAACGTTTATAAGTTATTTATAACATTAATATGTTAACATTTTTCTCCACGTAATGTATGGCTGCATATATCAAACTGATAAACAATCTAAAGATGCTAACAATTCAAATAACACATGCTCATTTGCATTTGCAAGGGGGTGAACTGGACACACTCAAAAAATATGTTTTTCAGGTAATTTTACAATTATTTCGAGCTGAAATTATCCATCCATCCATTTTCCATAACGTTTATCCTACACGGGGTCACAAGGAGCCTGAAGCCCATCCCATGGAACTCGGGGCACAAGGTAGGGGTCACCCTGGATGGGGTGCCAACACATCATACACTACGGACAATTTGGAAATGCCAATCAGCCTACAACGCATGTCTTTGGACAGGGGGAGGAAACCTGAGTATCCGGAGGAAACCCCTGAAGCACAGGGAGAACATCCACACACACAGGGTGGAGGCAGGATCTGAACCCCCAGCCCTGGAGGTGCGAGGCAAACATGCTAACTCTAACCACAAAGCCGCCGTACCCTCAAGCTGCAATTATTACAAGCCATACAAATAGCATTAGAAAACAATATTTAACATTTGTTTAGAATGTTAACTATTCAGATCTCTAAGAACAGTCAAACTCTTAAAATTCACTTCCAGTTTAACACCAATTAAAGGCTGTTGGATGCATCGACACGATACAATATACGTACTAATCGAACAGTGTATGTTTTGCACATAGGGTATATGTGAATGAAAATCTTTCCACAGTCTATAAACTGTGTTGCCTTCATAGGTGTGAACATTGGTCCATCTAACATAAAACCAATCATATAAAGTCATCGTTTTTAGAAAGTTTTTGATCATTTTGAGATGGCCATAAACTTGATAAACCTTCTCGTTATTAAAACCCAGTAAATCAAGGGTCAAGGTTCTTTATTTGTCACATACATATTACTTACATACATGTGATGTAATGTAGTGAAATGTTGTTTCTTAGTTTCTCGTCACACCAACAACAAACTAAGTATATATATAAAATAATAAAATACAGTAGACATAATAAAATACAAAAGACTGTAGAGAAAAAAATGTCAGACCAATATATTACTGATTTTTGGTTGTATTAATTTGTGCACACTGACCCATATTCAGATTTGAGTTATGTGTGTTTAATAAGGATTTAACACCAAAATTCTGCACATCAGGATTCAGAGCTCATATTTAACTACAGACTTCAGCACTATTCAGAAGTTGCGCAAGAGTTATGCAGACGAGATGGAAGTTGTCTCGGTTATGTTGAATTCTGAACTTCAGCTCATTTTTCTTGCATGATATCAGCTTGAGCAAGGGGCAGTCTTAAGTCCAGCACCACTTTATGATAGTTTGATTTTAAGCACCATATGTCATGCTGAAATGTAAATCTCGAGCTGTACTGACATTTGAATCCAATGTTAAATGCATTGAATTCACTTACAGTGAGCTCTAAGTATAGCAGATGAGAGCTCGGTCAATTTGTCCTTCAAATGTTGGCACATTTTCTTTGCAGGACAGTGCGATGAATTAACAAATTAACATCAGCATTATGTTATCAGTTTAATAGTGAATTAAAATGTGACAAAAATAGTTTATATCCCAAGCTCATATTATGATATCATGACCTCATGACGTAGATTTAGTATCTTGTGGCTTCATTAACTTGAGTGCACAAATAACTGTCAGTGTACAAAATCAAAATAAAAGAAATTAAAATGCAAATTAATCGGATGTGCTGGATCAAGTGCTAGTTTAGAAACCAG